>NW_014566656.1:30675-45619 GCF_001313825.1 Dinoponera quadriceps | reverse complement strand
TATATATATATATATATATATATATATATATATCCGTGCTTATTTTATACAACAAGAAATATTGATTGAAAAAGTAGAATAACAGTTCATCAGCGCTAATTAGTAATTATATTCTCAATCAAGGATCATGAATAATTTAATTAATATATGTGTAATATAACTCTCTCTACCTAATTTATAACTGTGGACATATTTCATATAATTAGAGGAATAATTTTATCAGATTGCAATATGTCGTGTCTAATTTACAACTGTGAACATATTTAATATAATTAGAGGAATAATTTTATTAAGTTGCAATATATTATCCCACTGTAATTGATTAACCACTAACTTAAACAAGAGGGAAAAAGTATTGCTGTTATATTCAAGCTTCAAGATAGCGTTAACTGTTATAACCGACTAAAAATAAGAATATAGGATGTCGACCTCTTCACGACGACCTTATCGTAGATCGCGAGACGTCGGTTCGGGGTTTCCTTCGATTAGGAAGTCCTGAACGTCACCAGGCTGATTTCCTTGTCGCGTGCTTACGCACCTACGCGTCGTGTTGCGTCGTGCCACGTCATCTGGATTTTCACTCTTCTCTCCCCCGTCTTCCCGGCTCTTCTCTCGTCAGACGTATAAACGCCCTCCGTGCTCACCAACACGCGGGAACAAGTGGCACGTTTACTTTACAGTATGTTACGTCAAGCGCTATATTTACGGCTGGCCGGCTGGCCCGGCCGTAACTTCTTCATCATTCGTCGTAATGACGATTCGTCTGAAGCGCGCGCCTCCTAGGGGATCGAGAAATGGACGCGAATGAGTTGACTATTAACTCGAGTTATGACTATTGAGTCCGAACAAGATCGATGGCAGCCGATATAATAGTTAACGATTAGATTGCATACAAAGTCCGCTGTGACGACGTGCATTCTATATTCGACCTTTGGCACGATGACTGGCGAAAGTAAACTAGAAGACCCACGCGAAGAGCGAGCGCGTTCGCTTCCGAACGGTGAATCGACTCGTTTGAATTTGGAACTTGTAAACAAGGCTTTCAAAAGAATTTCGCAACGAGGAGTACCGGATTCGCGCGCGCGCGTGGAGAGACGACGATGCCAGTCATGAATGTGTTCATGCATTGTCAAACTCAAAACAGTTGCATCGTACAGTACCGGATTTGTGGTGGCGATATTAAGGGGTTTCTGCATAAGTTTATTTACTGAAAAAAATACTTTCCTGCAACTTTAACTAATAAATAATTAATAATAAATATTAATTTTGAATGAAATTAAGAGAAAACATTCACAATATTACAGACACGAAGATGTTATTTATTTTTTATCTCTCTTACTGATGCTTTATTTATATGTCAGTTGAGTTAATAAAGGTGCATACATGATAGAAAGCGATATTTAAATATTTAAATGTGTGTATATGAATTAGGTATTTGCAAAAATTCGTAAGATATTATTTATTAGTAACGATGAGATGAGATATATTTGAATCAAGGTATTAGCTGTTACTATCAATAGCCTTTTGCCATTTTTCGAGCAATAATTTGATCTCGCGCCGATAAAATGACTCATCGTTCGAGGTAATCCATTCATCGACCCATTTTCGTACTTCTTCACCTCATTTCGGAACTGTGTATCAGATAGACCGTGCTCAATCGATCTGAATAGATGAAGATCAGATGTGGCGATGTCTGGAGAGTACGCTGGGTGCGGCGGGACTTTTCAATCTAACTCAAACAACGTCTCTTTAGTCGCAACGATAACATATAGCCTGGCGTCGTGAAGCAGAATGGCTTTGCGTTGATTCGCGGCTATTTAAGGGCGTTTGTCCTTTACGGCTTGATTCAAACGCCAATTGTTAATTGTGGCGATCTCCTGTTACTGTCTGCCCTAATGGTAATAATTCATAGTAAAGCATTTCTTCTTGATCCCATCAAATCACACAGGAGAACCTTACGACCGTGGATGTTGTGGTTTGTTGTGGATATCAATGATTGGCCGGGATAAAACCATGACTTTTTGCGTTTAGGACTGTTGAAATAGATTCGCTTTTCATCACCCGCAACTATTGCCCACAAAAATTCTTCTTTGCACCTGACAAGCAATGAGAGATAGACGATAAGCCGGTGGCAATCGTGTTTATAGTTTATAGTCATCTTTCTTTTTCCTGGATCTTTTCTATTGCTTTCAAATGGCAAAATATTGTTGATTTATCAACTCTCAGCTGCCCTGCAAGCTCTTTTAATGTTCAGGCTGAGTTTTTGTTAAGCAATGCTTCCAATTTGTCATTCTCCATCTCATTTGGACGACCAAAATGTAGTTTGGCGTTAACATCGTAATCAACATTCCTAAACCTTTTAAACTATTTCTTACAGACAGCAACGGACACAATATTCTCTCCACATGGGTTTCACAAATCAGTATTTTCATTGTCCCTCAACTAAAGCAGAAAAGCAGTGACGAAGATGAACTTTATCTTTCTATCTTCAATTGCGTTAAATCTGACGTTTTGTTTGGAATTGTCATCCATCAATTCTGATCCGGTATGGCCAAAAATTAAGAAGCAACTTAAAGGAAAACAATTGCTAAGTCGCTATTACGGCCATCAATTATCATACAGCCCGCTTTATTCGATGGACGTCCTATGAAGTCCATCGAGATGTCTTCTATACTTTAGGACATCCCTTGGACGTCTATACTGTAGGGGTTTCTGACCTTGTGCATTTTTGTAAACACCTATATCGCGGGTATCACTATAAACTGTAAACTGTAAACTTCCTATGGCTATATTTTTAAAACATGGAAGAATGGTCAATAATTCTGAAATTGTTGCACAATATGTCTATATTAGTCTTTAATATCACATTAATTTTTCGCTCAAATCCTAACAGTGGTTTAGAAGAAATTAAAAATAGGACATTAACCTCAAGGAGTAAAGGATGAGAAGCGTGCAAGAAGCGTCAACTTTGGTTGCAAATGTCTCAATTTTCGGACGATCAATCCTTCTCTAATTGCGCCAATAATTTGGTCGTATTTAAATTTATATATTTATAAACAAATTTATAAAAATAAATTTATATATATCGTAGTGTAAGTTCCACGCGTTCTTGAAAAATTCATTTTATGCTACAACTACCTTAACATCTTAATTAAGATCTTAATTAAGATGTTAAAGTAGTTGTGTCATAAAATGACGATGAATACATTAAGATGTATATCTGAATTGTGCTCGGTGCTCGGTGCTCGAGCTTTATTTTCCCGTTATTCCATCCGATGGAGTTTTCGACGCCAAACCTTGAGGGGAGTTTGCGAAAGGAAGGAAACTAGAGTTGGCGTGTCCGGATATCCGTGCAAGTATAATGAACGCGTGCATCGCGTTATCGACCGAAATAGCGACATCGTTCTCCATTCTGTGTTTACCGTAACACCTTGCTACACCCCCTCGTGCTAACGCGCAGCTCGGTCTTCGTTTACACTTCACGCTGCTGCACCCCCTGCTGCGCGTTATACGTAAGAGCACGGACGTGTTTTGAAGATGCACGCGTCGGCAGATCAAGCCGGATCGATCGAGATTCCGATCCGGAGAAACGTCGATCGTATTGTTTCCGTCGTAGAAATCCGGTATCAGTGGACTCGGCCGGAAGCTCGCCCGGCCGAATGACGTGGCCGGCATGTTAGCAGAATTACGTCGTCTTCGCTGTAGACATCAGCCGATATCAAACCGATCATTTCCTAGGAAAAAAATTGCACGAGATTTCCATCACTGATAAATCGCGGTGATAACTTGCGGTATATGCGTTTCCTCCCGTCACCGCGATTAACGTAACGTAAAAGTAGCGTTTCCGGCCCTACCATTCAGGCACTTTTTGTTACTTTTTCTTGATAAGTCATTAAAAAACTCACTATCGTCCGCAATGGGTCGCTATAGTCACTTTTTTCATGAGCTGCCGACTTTGCCGTTTTTCTTAATAAAACTGCTCCAAAAGTGTACTTGTATTTATTGTCAATGCCCTTGGTTTTTCTTTGTTATAAACTTTCAAATCATACTATAAAATGGACTCGCTATATAGGATGGGTCACTTAACTTTAGAAGTCTAAATATATAAAAAAATAAAACAAAATAGGAAGAAATGTTCCGGACAAAAGTTGTAATATTTGTAAGGTGGTATAAATTTGTGACCTTAACTTTTGTTGTATAGTAAATACTTTATGAAATATTTTATATTTTATATTGAAATATATGAGAATGAAAAGTAAAATGTTTCGAAAAATATTCACTTTTTTATGATCTTATTCTAACACTTTTATATTCAGAATAAATAGGAAAATCAATTTGTGTTAAAGAAACTCTATGATTCCATTAAAAAAAAAAAACGTAACTGACTTTGAAGAAATCTTGAATTATTGACTATATAATGAAGGTCATCAACTTATACCTCTTTCCAAGCTCTACAACTTTTGTCCAGAACATTTCTTTCTATTATGCTTTATTTTTTATATATTCAGGCTTCTAAAGTCAAGTGACTCACTCTGTACGTTAAGTTATTCAAATATAAACCTAGAAAGATAAGAGTAGGTATTTCTTTTTTGCTTAAATGACCGTGGTTATTTTCAGAACTTGAAGGAAAATGTCACTTTCGGTCACTATTTTGATATCTGAGAAATCACTTTTCGTTACTTTTTCTGCCAATAAGCAGACGTTATTTCATTTTTTTGCCTCCGGTGAAACTGAATGGTAGCGCAGGATTTTGAGAGGTCGCGGTGCTAGCAACTGTCGATGAAATTTCGCAATCGCTCTTAATCTCGATGATGGTGTGTAATGTAATGGCTATAACATTCAAGTGCTCGTGTTATCTTAAAAAAGTCAGATGTGCAACTCCTCTTGGATAAGCGATAAGCTCCGAGCTTCCCGACCGGACGGTATCGATTCGCGTTTATCAGCGCCCGAAAAAGCGCCGACAGATGTACGAAAATAGTAGCGGAGTAATCAAGCGAACGGATGCGCCTCTACGTTTCTTCTGTTTTTCGCGATCGTCGTTCGTCGAGGAGAGGATCGTCGGAAGATAGGAGAGCGAGAGAAAATGAAAGAACGAAAGGTGTAATGAATGCGTGACGGGTGACGTGTGCGAGTCACGCGTGACACTTGGCGCAAACATTGATAACGTGTTCATGTTTCACGTGCAACGAGCTTGCATCGAACTATACACACACACGTAGCTAATAATTTATTATTAATAGCGCCCACGTAAACTCATCGATAATTTATCTCGCGGAGTGCGATCACGCTGTAAAATTTACGAGATCTTTCTCTAGGCGGGTCCTCAACTACGCGATTATTTGGCGGATCGGTCGATCGGATAAATATCCGTCTTCGGCGATCGGTAACTGCGATGGTGTGAAATATCCTCGATGTATCCTATATATTTATACAGGGTATCCCAAATCAACATGGACGAACTTAGTGAGGGCGTAGAACGGATTGAGATGGACAGAAAAGTTTTCTATTATTTTGCAAACAACGCCTTAAACTTGGAGTTATTAATTATTGAAAATGGTATACAATAGAGTCTTCCTTAATTAATAACTCAAAAATTTGCGTGTTGCTTGCAAAATAGCACAGGACTTTTTTGTTCCGAGTAGCCTAGTCTGCAAGTATATGACAGTTGTAATTAGCGACAGGTTCAAGGTTCGAGATTCAAGATTCAATATACTAGTGTCTGTCGCTGCAACAGTTGTCATATACTTGTAGATTAGATCATTCTGAATGAAAAAGTCCTGTATCATTTTGCAAGCAACACGCAGAATTACGAGTTATTAATTAAAGAAGCCTCTGTGCTATGGTCATTTTCAATAATAACTCGAAATTGTGCGTGTTGCTTGCAAAGTGGTAAAGAACTTTTTTGTTCACTTCAAATTCGTTCTACGCCCTTATGAAGCTCGTTCATATTAATCACCTACATCCTGTATATTTTCCGCACACGACCGCATTAAAAGCACTCCGCGTTATGTTTTCGATAATATGTAATTTTTACTTTGCATCTCGCTCCAACGTTATATTTATTACATTATTTTATTATCTATTAGACTTTAACTTAGTTTTAGGAAAACAATGAATTAAAATCAGTTATTGCTGCGCCTTTTTCTCAGTCTCGTTCTTATTTAACAAACACTCATCATTCAACGTACAACCCGCGTCCAATAAAGTATCGTTATTATTGTTATTATTATTATTACATTCCGTATACACACGAGCGTAGCTCGCGCCGGCACGTTCGCCGGAGTTCGCACCGAGGCGCGCGCGCGAGTGAGATCGCTCTCGCATTCGATAAAGGCGCGAGCGGATCGAGAAGTCCGGCCAGTGAGCTCTCGGACGGCGATCAGCGAGGCACGTGGGGATCACCTGGTCGCTTCGCTCGCCGGCCACGTTGTCTGTCCGGTCGGCAATTATCGCGTTTGCTGCGGCGGTTCACCGGGGAGATAACGACTCGTTGAAGTGTAAGCGGTTAGAGCGATTTTTTAACGAAACAACGTGAGAAGAAGCCGGCTTCTCTGCAATCTCAGTGAAGGATCTCTTTCGGGGGGATCGCCGGTGCGCGTGGCCGCCAATTCAAGGCGAATCGAAACTGCCGCGGATCAGACGGTTGATTATGCGCCAGTGCGTGCGTGGTTTCGTGCGAAAGCCGATTATTATTAACGCCGCGTAACGTAGACGGTGTTCAATTATTCACGGAGCAATCGGAAGCGCATTCGCGCGCGTCCTTGCAACGACGATCGACGTACGCAAATTCGTTCCCCTCGTCGTGGCCGAGGAAAACGTCACCGTCGAAAAGGCCGGTTCGCGGAGGAGGAGGAGGAGTGTAATAATGGAGAACGCGCCGAATAATCGGGAATGGTAAAACGCAAAGAGGATCGTTGTTCGTTTTCCTTGATGAAAGCATCGCCCCCTTCGGCGATGAAGTAGCGGGAAGTTTGAGGTCGGTGAACCGCGCATCGTGAACGTGCGTTCTCGATCTCGTCGTCTCGGCTGGTATCATCTTGATCACACACCGAATGTGTTGCCGGTAACACCTTAATTCGAGTTT
Source organism: Dinoponera quadriceps (assembly GCF_001313825.1). Lineage (NCBI taxonomy): Eukaryota > Metazoa > Arthropoda > Insecta > Hymenoptera > Formicidae > Dinoponera > Dinoponera quadriceps. Next base: position 38,535 of record NW_014566656.1, on the reverse strand, counting down.
TCGAAAGTTGACGTCTCCGTTCCACAGCGACACGGCGGGTCACGATCCTCGGGTTCCGAAATAATTATGCAAATGAAGACGGAGCTCAAGGTCGCTCCGTTGAAAATCGATATCCCTCGGAGGTATCTCGCGATAAAGCGGTCACGTGGAATAGAATGATCGGGAGAAAGTGTCGCTTCATTCAAACTCGATCGAGGGACCCCCCCAGGTTACTCCCCGGTAACGTCATCTCTTCGTGACTGTCGCGTTTCGGGCAGTCCCGGCCGGAATTCCCGAATGACCTAACGCCAACGGTAACGTGAAATGTGAAGTGACGATAGGTGCACCCGCGACTCGGAGAAATTGCGAAAGATCGGTGACAGCGCGATAAAAATAATAGGTGTATGTGCGTGTGTCTACGCGTGCGTGGGTCGCGGCGGGATTTTACGAGGAAGCCCGCTCGTGAATGCAGCTTGACGAAGCCGGCCGGCCGGCGAAACACCGACGCACCGGTTGCGGCGCGCCATCCAATAATACGCGCCTAGCGTATTCGAGTTTTTATCCGGGAAAAAAGAGATCTTACATGAAATTCGCCCATATCCGACTATATAGAATCATATGTCCAGAACGAAGAACTGTCCTACTGTTGTTTACAAATCATATATGCAAATACAATCGAAGTCAATGCTTCTGGGTATTTGCGTTTCCGACAGCGCATGACATCGACGTTTAATCAAATGACATGACATCGTTTCTTTTTCGTATAGACATGTATGGGCAAAATTCGTGCATATGATTTTATATAATTATATACAATCATGTATCATTTTTTCTCGGGTAATTAATACAGATCGACGTCGATCGGGCAAATAATGACGCCCACGTTACGCGGAAGCGTCTGCGACTTATCGGCGCAGTGTAAGCAAGGTGTGACAAGATAAATGTGCGAGATCCTGACGCGATACCGTGTGACGAAACAGCGCTGTGTGAACTGAATTGCCCGCCCTGTCATCGCGACCCGAACGTTAGCTTCTCGTGTCTTCTCATTGTCGTATCGAGATTGTGAGGTCGAACCGTCATTCCGTCCTGTTGATCGCCGAGGATAGATAATCGTGCGCGAAATCCGAAGTTCGACGATGCTCGGCGATGCATATTAACCCTTAAATGCATACATTTTTTTTTATTACTAAATTATTTTTTTTTAGGTTCATAAGTAGTCCCGGAAAATAAGAAAAATATTTAATAAAATCTGAGGCATATGTTGAGCATTGCCTTTGTGCCTTTTGGATTGTATATTTCGTTTTAAGGAAGAATTTGGTCTTCCACGTTTAGGTGTGCCTTTGATCTCGACGAAGAGGAAAAATAAATATGTTGCAAATTTGCAACACTGTGCATTTAAGGGTTAATGCTCCGAGAGACTCGATCAGACCGTGTCGCGTTTCCCCATCATTGCTCCGCGAGAAACCGAGCGAAAATTTGATCTCGCCCGACGATTTCGTAGACTCCAGGCCGCGGCTATTGTCCAGGATGCGTCTCGCTTGCGTCTGCGTCCTCCTCGCGCACTTCTCGGCGCCGATTGCGCACGCGAGTGACGTAGCGACGGCGCCCATCATATACGCAATTCCGCTGGTAAGTACTTGCTTCGGCGAATATTTATGTCGCTAGACCGAAATCAGCCCGAATTTATTTATCCATCTTCTCACGTACGCCGCATCTCTCCATGTATCTCTCTCTTTCTCTCTCTCTCTCTCTCTCTCTCTCTCGCGGAGTTATATTTGGAGATTTGGAGCGCGCTGATCGGCCGATCGCGTTTGTATCGCGATCTCTATTTCTTGATATTGCCCAGATTACTTCAATCGCCAGAACTTTACGTGAATAGTTTTTGCGCCCTAGAGCTATTACTCACTATTGGATATATCACTATTGGATATTATCACTTTTCTTTATTACATTCTTATTGCGTTATCCGAGTTGAAATTTCAATTCTACGTTAAGTTTATTTAGTTCTACATTGAGGCCCGTATTCTGAACTCTCTTTTATCGATAAAAACGCCTCTAAGAGTGGCTTAGGAAGTACCTAATTGGCTGAGAAACCACTTTTATTGAGGAAAGAGAGTTCAGAATATGGGAACAAAGTATTCAAAGGTCTTTATTGTGCTTTATTGTGCTTTCTTTGACGCTACATATAGGAAATTATTTTCGTTTTTTCCATTTGGAAATTTAATGTAAAATTTAAAATTATCCCCCAGAAGGTCTAAATTCCCTTTCTAGAATAAAAAAAAATCTACATTATTAGTGCTTTTTGGATGCTACAAGTGGAAAGTTATTTTTGTTTTTTCCACTTGAAGATTTAATTGAAATTGAACTTGAAATTAGTAGATTTATTTCAAGATTAAAATTTCGACTCGGAATGTCCGAGTCGAAATTTTAAATTTTACATTAACTCTTCAAATAGAGAAAACGGAAATAAGTTCCCATTTGTAGCTTCAAAGGAGTGCAATAAATGCTTCTTTAATGCTACAGAGGGATAAAAAACCTTTGAACATTTAATGTAGAACTAAATTAGACTTAAAGTAGGACTAAAATTTCGACTCGGCTATTGATGCTATTTTTTTCTGACTGCCCGAGTCGAAATTTTTAATTCTATGTTAAGTCTTCAAATGAAGAAAAGGCAATAGCTTCCCTATTTGTAGCATCAAAAGAGCACAATAGAAAATCTTTGAACATTTGTAATATAGAATTAAATTAAGCTTAAAATAGGACTAAAATTTCTATTTAAGTGTATATTCTGTACTGGTTTTTTCAGACGAAATTGCTTTATGTATGCTTAAGGGGATATTTATATATCACATGGGATAAAACTCTGTCTCTCTCTCTCTTTCTCTTTTTTCTCTCTTTTTCGCGGAGTTATATTTGGAGCGCGCCAATCGATCGCATCGATCGCTATTTCTTGATATTGTCCAGATTACTTCAATCGCGAGAGCTTTACACGGAACATCGTCGATCGAAGGTGCGCCGGACGAACCGGAATGTTCAAAGTCGCATCTCGACAGCGAATCTTATTCAGTCCCGCACTCAAGACGTACAATCGGTACGTACGTACGTCGAGAGGCCGCGGCTCAATTTATCACTATTTCTGAATAACAATACGCGACATACATTGTATGCTGTTTACGCGATCTCTCTCTCCGTTCATGCATGCAAAATCGTTATGCACGTCATTTTCACGGAAGTCCCAGAAGATTGCTGGGAGAAACGTGCGATTCTTCCATCTTCCCGTGTGGCCGCCGAATCTCTCAAACCAGTTCGGATAAATTGCTCTTTCACGCGCCGCCAGCAATTTATTTCGCATTTGCATCGTTATCCGCCTCATTGGTATTCATGACACATCGCGGGATGTGTTTTTCCAATTTCGGCCCGTCGAGATTTTATTTCATTTCGTTTCCGAGCTCTCTCTCTCTCTCTCTCTCTCTCTCTCGACGTCGCGCCGTGCTGCAACGATCCCGCGATATCCTATGATTTTTCTTTAGCAAAACGAGACTTCCCTCGTGCCGGAAGAATACAAGGAGCTGCCGCTGGTAGCGAAATGCTGTTCCGTGAACGAGATTCTTGTGAGGAGCGCGGACATGGGCTCCTTGTGCGTGCCTTTGAACGACACGTCGACGTTGCGCTTCTCGCCCTCCTTCAGCTACTCCAACCGGACGGGCATGGTGTTGCCCGGAAAGGAGTGCGAGAGATTCGTCGCTATTGTGGGGATTCCCTGCCAATATAAAAAGTACGTGTCGAGCGAGATGGCACACTGTGCAAATCCAAGTGTGTTATTATATATATAGCTGCACAAATTAAAAACTTATAATACATGTCCATGTAATAGAACTGAAATTTAGTTACTAGATCTAGTTTTTAACTGTGAGCGCTGAAAGCTAGAGCTGTTAATCTTCGATAATTTTCAAGCTACGAAGCTTCGAAGGAAAGTCGAATTTTGGTAAGGTGGAGCTTCGAAGGATTCGTTTTCAAAGGCGAGGTTTCGGAGCTTTGAAGAGTACAATTCTTGCGAATGCTGTAGATTAATAACCACATATATTTTACTCAGGGAAGACTGAGAAGTGTTGTAAATGTATTCTTTTGTAAATGAATGGATGTACCAGTCATTATATAGTTTAGAATCTTTTAATTCCGATATTTCGAAACTTCGATATATTCGAAATTCGAATAATGGACACCGAAGTTTCGAATCTTCGGAGATTCGAAATTCGAATCTCAAAACTTTCGAAAGAAAAGACTAATCCTACTAAAAACTAAGTACATAGAGAAAAAAATTAGCTAAATTAATTAAACTTTGGTTTAATTAATGTATGGACAGCTAATTTTTGCCTGTGAGAGTTAATTTTTAGTTGTGGGAGCTAATTCCTGTTTTCCGTGTATAGTTTTTCTTACACATTTCTTGTCGTTTTAAATCACGTTATTTAACATGATTAGGCCTGTTAATTTACAATTTACACGACTAAACGTTTCAAATGATGCAAGACACGTGTAAAAAAGTTTCAATTTAATTTATAATTTTTAGACATTTATGCGCAATTTATTATTAAAAATAACATACTTAGATCTGTAGTGCAAGAAGGAATCCGTAACGATCGGATCTCTTGAGCTATGTCGCGGATGATCTTCTATTGAGCTCGTTCGTTACATAATAAAACGTATAGACTATCGATAATCATTATCAATAGATCGGAACGCCGCCTGATCGTACTCTACGATAAAAATTGATTTTCATTGTGTCATAATGAGAATGAACTTTGATCGCGTTACGCGATGCCTCTTCGCGTGTCGTTAATTTTAGAACGTATAATAAAGAAAAAAAAGGAATAATTACACGGAACGTCCATTTACATCATACCGCAGCGATTGTAAGCGATAACGCGTGTCATTTTGTCGATATCGTCAAGTATCTCGCAGATAACGCCTGGCAATCCTGAGAGATGAGAGAATATATTTTATATAACACATATATATAGTTTCTTCATTGAAGAGAATTGTACACAGTAGAATTGTACACAGTAGAAAATTTTGTGTTACATTTAACGCAAGCAGAATATGTTGAAAAGTAATATAAATATTATGTCAAAAGTTAACACGAAATTAATATCCGTAATATTTTAATCGACACTGAAATATAAAATGTGTTATTTTAATATTTATACATGTTGAATATCGACTGAACACAAAAATATTGAGGTAACATAAACACAATGTTAAATTAACGCACGGTTTATATTAAAAATTTAATCCAAAAATTTTGACAAGGACCTATTTTAACACAAATATAAAATATTATTTACGATGCAATAGAAATTTTTATATTAAATGTGAACAATAACGAAATAAATACATTTCACATGTCCCAAGCGGTCCATTCAAATTTTTATGTTAATTTAATACAAAGTGAATATGTTGAAAAGTAACTAAATATTATGTCAAATATTAACGCAAAATTAATATGTTGCGCGTAATATGTTACATATTACATATGTCGACGCAACATAAACATAAAATGTTGAGATAACATAAACACAATATGTTAAATTAATACACATATATTAAAAATTTGACTCAAAAATTTTAACGAATATTTAAGGACCGATTTTAATACAAGTTTTACTGATTTTAATACAAAACGTTTTTATTGAGACGCATATAATTGAAACATCACCACGACGGTGTTGTCGGTAAATATATCTCTTCATGTTGCATTCTTCGGATATTTACGAGCTGCGTGACACGTCGATGCGTTAATTACGCGTTTTATTGAAAATAATTTACCGACTTGCTTTATGCGGCTTCGATACGTTCGATCAGTGTCACAGTCGGCAGATAACGTATCATCGAAATAATGTATATATTTTCTTTCTCTCGAGAAAAAAGAAAAATTGTATCGTGCCGCGTGATAATCGGCGGAGATGAAATCGTAAAGTGACATGTCTTTTTTAATCTTGATGAACTTACGCGCCGTGAGACAATATGACTTCGCCGCGCTTTTGTTTACAAACTATTGCGTTTGTTAATATTTATTGTGGAGTAAAATATAGTGACTTGTGTGTTATCGCGAATTACAATCCGCGCATATCCGGATAGAAACTTTGGGAAATGTTATAACTTTTAAAAGTCGTCAGATAAATTGGCAAAATACATTTCGTCATATCTATTTTTATGACACATGGCCTCGATAGCGATTCATTCGATAACAATGTGCATTTTTCCATATGTAAAGATGCATTTTATTCCGTGAAATATTTACCTGAAACAAAATAGAATATATGAAATATACATCACAATCAACTTGAATATAAAATAGAAAATATACATAGTAAAAACACATTTTGTACTTGTGTGAAATCGATCCTTGTTAAAATTTTGGTGTTAAATTTTTAACATACCTGTATTTAATTTAACATATAGTGTTTGTGTTGTTAATAATAGTTAATTTAACATATAGTGTTTATGTTACCTCGATATTTTGTGTCGAGGCATTCAGGATGTATAAATGTTAAAATAATACTTGTAAGTATTAAAAATAATATTTTTATACTTAAATATCGCTTAGCATATTGTAGATATTAATTTTGTGTTAGTTTTTTACATAATATAAATATTATGTAATATGTGTGTATTTATAATATTTTTCATAATATAAATATTATGTAATATGTGTGTATTTATAATATTTTTCAACATACTCAATTTGTGCTAAATTAACATAAAAATTTGTGTGGGCCGTTTGGGACATGTGAAATGTGTTAAATTTAACACAAGATTTTTCACTGTGCACGTCTCATTTGTATGTTAATACACCGTTTTAATATACTGCAAATTTTCTCTTTCCTTTTATTTTCTCTTTCACTTAGAGATTAAAAAAATAATATTTACAAAATAATGCAAAAATTCTCTCTCTTTCTTCTGAAAAAAGATGGAACGTGTAAATGCTTGTTATGTGTTTCATGCAAGATCCGGATAGGAACAATATTGAGGTATCAATCGCATAGACATTCTCAGCGTCTTATGATTTATTCCTTATCGGAATAAATATCTCCGATCACTGTGAAGCTTTATCACGATTTCTGTGACAATCGGATATCCTTGAACGCGAATAACTTCCTCGTGCACCAGCACAACTCGTTTCACTGTTGGTTACGGAGACGCGTTTCTCGGAAGGTTGTTCTCGTGCTTATCCTGGTGCTTCTCTGTAAACTTTGCTCATCGTTAATTATTCAATTCATTCTCTTCTTGCAAGTAGATACGACGCGAGTTTGGCGAGTACATGTGTCGTGTATATAGATATATATATATATATATACGAGGGCAGTCCGATAAGTACTTAGCCTACAAAAGAAAAACCAAAATTTTGGAAAAGTGGCGATTTATTCCTCAACATAGTCTCCTTTTAGCTCGATACACTTGACCCAGCGATGCTCCAACTTCTTTAACCCATCTGAAAAATACATTTTCTCGAAGTCTGCAAAGTAGGCCTCCGTGGCGGCGATGACTTCCTCATTCGGTCAAATTGGTCGAATTGGACTATGAACTGCTGCCCCATCCACCGTATTCTCCAGATTTGGCCCCGCGCGACATTTTTTTGTTTTTAAACTTGAAAAAGTCACTCGCCGGGCAGAAATTTGAGTCGAATGAGGAGGTCATCGCCGCCACGGAGGCCTTTGCAGACTTCGAGAAAACGTATTTTTCAGATGGGTTAAAGAAGTTGGAGCATCGCTGGGTCAAGTGTATCGAGCTAAAAGGAGACTATGTTGAGGAATAAATCGCCACTTTTCCAAAATTTTGGTTTTTCTTTTGTAGGCTAAGTACTTATCGGACTGCCCTCGTATA
>NW_014566656.1:0-30525 GCF_001313825.1 Dinoponera quadriceps | reverse complement strand
TATATATATATATATATATATATATATGTGTGTGTGTATGTATTTGGAAAATATATTTTCAGGTACTTACTAGAACCGGAGATGGACGCTAATGATGAATATTATTTGTTGTTGAACGGCTCCCTCTTCGCGCCGCATCATGCACCAGTCATGCTCGTGCCCGGTGAGGATTACTGCATGGAAATCGTGTTCGATATAATGGACGAACTAGGCACACTGGGAAGCCTGGGTCTTAAACCGTTTGTTTGTTTTGCTGAAGGTGCGTGTGTGTGCGAGAAGTGAATATCTTATAAAAGGAAAAAAGCGAGTCCTTGAAAAACATTTTCTCATTTCCTTCGCGATTTTTTCCCGTTTCTTCTCACGATTCTGTCGCATCTTAATTCACTTAGCAAGTAACTTTCGTATATTCGCGCGATTAATTACACTGAAAGAAGGATTTGATAACAATCAGATTTGGTGAATATGTTTCAGCCAAGTGTTTAATTAATTAAAAATCAAATCACTTAGTTCCATATATCATACGCCATATAAAATATATAGTAAGATATATGGAAGTAGTGATTTGATTACAATAATCAAATAACCAAGTATTTCATTATCAAATGTAATATGTTGCACATACAAATGACAAATGTTGAAGCAAAGAGAAATAATTTGAAGGAAAAAAAATCCAATTTTCAGATACGTTTTTTCTTCTATAAAATTAGTTTCTACACTTCGAAAGATTTTAAGAAAATAAAATCACGCAAGAAATATTTGGCTTGCCCGTTGCTATTTATAAAATTCAAGGAAACCACTAAGTATGTTAATTAAAATATATGGATGCGTTTAGACGTGACCCAGACACACCAAATATTTTTGTGATTTTTTTTTTAATTTTCTAAAGTATAAAAACTAATTTTATGAAAGAAAGAAACATATCTGAAAGTTGAATTTTTCACCTCAAATTATGTTTCTTCGCTTTAATGTTTGTTATTTGTACGTACAACGTATTACATTTAGTAATACATACTGACATACTTGGTTAATTATATTGATCTCATATCTACTTTTGAGTAGAGTTAATTTTTGAAAAACCACATCTACCTTTTCAAAGTCCACGCATGTTACAGGGTTTCCATTAAAAGATTTCATTTTAAATTTAACGCTATTTTTAACTTATTAAAGGTAGAACTGTCATTCCTTAATAGCTGACAAATAAAAAGTGTACGATTAACAAAAATGGAACGATATGCTCTTCAACAACGTAAAGAAATTGTGAAAATTCACTACAAAAATCGTGAAAATTTCACGCTTTGTACTGCTTTCAACAGTTCGTAAAGTTCGTACTGCTTTCGGTGCTTTGTGATGAAGCACCTTCTCGTCCAGCAACCTAATCAAGAAATTGATGGTTTGGGTCAAGTTGGTGATGTAAAGATTCCAACCCGTGCTCGGCCAGTCAGATCAACCGACGAAAACATTGCTGCTGTGGCTGAAAGTGTCGCAGAAAACCTAAGTTTGCTGACCGACTTTTTTTGACGTGAAGTGGACGATTTGAATCTGGACGATGTTTATTTCCAGCAGAACTGCGCATCGTGCCGCATAAACAATCGCGAAACAATCGCTTTATGAAAAGTTCTCTGGGCGCTCAATTTCTCGACGCGAAGACTTTAATTGGCCGCTTAAATCGTACGATTTAACACCGCTAGACTATTTTCTTTGGGGGCTATGTGAAAAATGAAGTCTACGCCAATGGTCTGCAAATGATTCAAGAGATCAAGGACAATATCAAAAGTGTTATTCACGAAATCGAGTCGCAACTATGTGAACACGTGATGCAAGATTTCCTCGAAAAAGTGACCATTTGTAAAAAAAGTCGAGGCGGTCATTCATCAGACATCGTGTTCCACACTTAATCGTACAGTCTGTACTTTAAATTGGAATAAAAATATCGCCACTTTTTCAAAAAAAAAACTTCGTTTTTCTAATCATTTAAAGTAAAAATCTCTTAATGGTTACTTCTAAACTCTGTACTTGTTCTTACATATAAGAGTTTAGATGTTTTTTTATATACTCAGCGTATGCTTTTTATCTTTCTAAGTTTTATTGTTAGAATAGCTATACATAGTAGAATACATGGAACTACGTGATTTGATCACAGTAATCAAATATTTAATCGTTAAAACACTCAGAAAATCTTGGTAAAATTGTTATCAGATTCTTCTTTCAGTGTACCTTTGAAATCAATCGAGAAGCTGTGTGAAATTGATCGAGGAAATTAACACGTCGCGGTCGAATATGAAATGTCGACGCGTTTGACTTTACTCATCGGCCGTTCGAATCCTCTTAACGAAAAACACCACGATTTCAGCCGATGTTGCCTCGACTGCGGACACGCGGATCATTATTTATGCCTGTGGGCTCCTGATCTCGGTTCCCTTCTTGATCCTCACCATCGTGGCGTACGCGATAACGCCGAGATTGCGAGATGTCCACGGGAAGGCTCTTTGCCACTATTGTGGCTGCTTGGCGCTTGCCTTCACTACTTTGGCCATTACGCAACTCGCGAGCGCCGAAATGCTGCCCGAAGTGTGCGTTAGTATAGGTAAGATAATTAATTTCAGTAAGATGCCCACGCACGATTCCGCGCGAAAGCCGAAATATATATGTATATATATATATATATATAGCATGCATCTTTATCTGACGCAACATCGTATAAAAATACAGGTTATATTCCTTCGTAAATTCATCGGAAAGAAAAGATAAAATCTCGATTGACTAGGAAATCTCAACATTCGAATAAATACTTAATATGGAATAGTCGGCTAACAAGATGAACTCCCTGCATGGGAAGAAGAATTCGCTCTCACAGCTAAGAACTAGCTATCCATATAATACAATTGAGATTTATCTCTCAGATCTCATTTTTAGCTGTGGGAATTAATTTTTTTTCTGTGTATACTGTAGTCATCGGAATTTTAGTTGTTACGTCGGAGAAAGTTTCTCTAAGATTTAATCCCGGGAAAAATGATATTATATATGATTATATATAATCTTAATATAAAATCCTATATAAATTTTGCTCATAAATGTGGTTACATATATGATCGTATGTCTATACGAAAAAAATGATATTATGTCGTTTAATTAAATGTCGATATCATGTGCTGTCAGAAGCTGTCAGAAGCACAAATAGTGAGAAACATTTATTTCGATTGTATTTGAATATAATTTATAAACAACAGTGTTTTTTCGGGCATATATGATATAGTCATATATGAGCAAATTCCATATATGACTTTTTTTCCCCGGGAATTTTCCTATCTCATTCAAGGTAAAAATATCAATGCTTGGACACGCACCTAACTGTGGGTATTCTTATTTTGATCTTTAAGTACGATTGTTTCGTCTTTAAACATAAAATATTTGTCACACACACACACACACACACACACACACACACACACACACACACACACACACACACACACACACACACACACTCAATATTGAAAATTTGAATATTTGTATTTAAAATAAGAAAAACAACAAGAATGTTCAAGGTTAAATACGTATTCAGGTATAGACTTTTACCTTATATGAATTCACCGTGTAATTTGATTTTCGCGATGTGAAGAATGCTCGATCTGGATCCCGTAACTATAGTTTTAGGTTGTTTCTTTCTCTAGAGAAGTAAACTGAAACGTTCACAAGACGACGGAAGTAAATCCACGAAAGGCACGACATCAACCTGGAATCCAGGTCGAGCCGTCAGCGATGTCTAAGAATTGTCAACATTATTAATCGAACGTTACCGCGAAAGTTTCAAGATAAGCCGTGTGAAGTTTCCATTCTCATGTACAGTCAGTGGTAGCTGCAACACTTTCTCTTTCAACGAGTTTCGCATCCGTATTGAATAGAATGTATTTTTTTTTTCGTGATTCTCCGGAGAGAGAAGAAATTTTCTTATTAAACATCGCATACATTTTTCGAAGTTCATTGAGGCTGAAAAACGTTACGATCTTCCTGCCACTTTCCGTATCAGAATTTGTGCGTTGAACTCGTTGCATTTGGTCCGTCAGCTGAACTGGTTGCATTAGTTCAAGAAATGTACGCACACTGAAGCGTGAAGATCTCACACGTGCTTCGATATGTACATAAATTTCTTGAACCGGTGCAGCCAATTCAGTTAAAGAGATTTTAATGGAACGCAACGTGCGGCCAGCGTCGATTCGCTTTTGGCGCGGCACGCGACGGCACGCGATCGCAGACAGATTGATCTGGAAAGCGGGGCCGGGGTCGTTTTCAGCGTTCATCATCCAGTTCTCATTCGTCGCCTGCTTCTTTTGGCTGAACGTGATATGCATCGAGACGTGGCTGATGGTGCGCTACCACGTGAATCAACGCTCGTACAGGCGCACCCCATCCAAGTTGCTGTTCTTCTACTACTCTATATGGGCCTGGGGCCCGCCGGCGGTCCTCATTCTCGTCTCGATGGCGATGGACCTCAACCCGACGATACCTGCGACCTACGTGAAGCCCGCATTCGGCAGGGACAGCTGTTGGTTCAAATGTGAGTCCCGATTCGCTTGCGTCACACCATTCGCGGAGCTTGCCATTCGTTCGTCCCACTTGCCTTCCATCGCCATTTAGAACACACGATCATCCGATCGCGCACCGTCTCAACCATCATTCAAACCTTATAGATACATTACTGCGTATCGTTGTGAAATTGCTGATAAACGCGCGATCATCACGGAGAAACAAATTTTCGTTAGAGCAGCAAATGTTTATCAATGTACAGCAAAAGAATTTGTCTAGACAGCAAAGAATTTGTTTGGACAGCAGAAAGATTTGTTAAGAGTATTCATTGCTACTTGCTGGATAGATGGGCGATTAATGCTCTTAACAAATCTTTCTGCTGTTTAAACAAAATTTTGTTGTTGTCTGAACACATTTTTTTGCCGTCATATTGACAAACATTTGTTGTTCTAGCAAAATTTCTTTTTTCCGTGCACAATGACAATCGCCATTCACGACTCAGTAAGCAATCTGTTAGCAGTCTGACGACAGATTGGCGACAGATCCATAGTCATCTATGTTCGCAATTCGCTGTTGTTCTGCCGACAGAGCCTGCTGAAAGAATCTGACAGCAGATTGGCGACAGAAAGTGAACAGGATGTTCCGTTTTTACAGTATGTTCCATTTAAATATATCGGAGCGACAGAATCTGCTCGACTTTTGCCGTCAGTCTGTCGTCAGATTAGTCGAGATCGATCCTATTGTATTTTTGCCGGCGATTTGCTTACATCAAGTCGCAATGCGTTCGATCAAATCGTGCCTTTATCCGACGAAAATTACGCAACTGCATCGGTAACTTCACCGGATACTTCATCGGGTAAAGGTACCCATCGTCACTTGATCGGACAGTAAAAATAACAATCAAATACATCATTTAACCGGTTTTATCCGATGGACATTTTTCTCACTGACGTAAATATCTTCGAGCCCCTCTTCATTCCTGACATCTTCGGCTGAATGCCCGAAGAGGAAGAAAAGATAAGTGTTAATCATTCTCACTCCTTCCACAGCCGACGAGGAAGCGATGCCGTACTTCTATGTACCGGTCGGCCTCCTGCTGTTCGCCAACATGATCCTCTTCGTGGTGACAGCCGTCAACATCAACAGGTATCAGCAGGAGCTGGCGCTGCGACGTTTGGCGAGGAACGAGAGTTGCGACCGGCTTGAGCAGAAGCTCTTCCGCAGGCTCAAGAGGACCTTCCTCGTCTGCCTGGTGCTCTTCTTCTTGATGGGCCTTAACTGGACGATGGAGCTGATCTCCTGGTGGATCGGCGCCGACCAACTGGACTGGTCGGCTTTCGATCTGGTGAACGCCCTCCAAGGTGTGCTCATCTTCGGCCTCTTCGTACTGAGAAGGCCGATCAGGGACTTCGTCTGGCATCGGATACAGAAGCTGCGTGGGATCCACACCACCGAGCCGGAAGTTGGCAGCATGGAGTTGGCGCTGCTGCCTGTGATGCCTGTGAACGGCGACTCCGGGCTGCCCGGACAGACTATCATTCAGTGATAACGTAAATCAATTAAAGTTGAGTCGAGCCTGCTCGCGCGTTTTCGACGTCGAGGCCAAGTTCGGCGGGAGGTCGTCAATCAGCCTGACGAGCTCGAGACGAGCCGACAATCGGACCCAGTGGAAGGTGGAGGAGAGCGAGCCGAAGGCGTGCGCAGCACCATGAGACGGAGGTTTATTTTAACTCGTCGTTACCCGGATTGAAACGCCTCGATCGACGAGCGACGCTGAGATATATCGGCGCGAATCGCCGCACGACGCACGTCGCCGAACTCGCCGAGAACGGCTGCACCTGGGCTTTCCGGTTAGCGCGGAATTAGCCCGGCGAAGTCCGGTGATGCTTTCTCGCGCGCGGCCGGAGGTGACTTTTATTTATACATTCGAAGTCGAGCGCGTAACGCTCGGAAGTGTAATAGAGCTCTAGTCCTTTTTCTTCTTCTCTCCCAACGTGCGATATCCGCGAACGGAGAGGCGGCGAGCGTTCTAGCATGTATTTCCTCGAACGTGAAGTGCGGTCCGCGTCTGCACAGCGAGAATTTCAGCGCGCGTTTCGCGGTTAAGCCGCCCGACGCGTTCGATGAAAATAGAATATTCTCGCTCGCCAATTACGTAATACGTGATTCGTCTTCTTTCCCGGCACGGTGCACGGACAGTATGTGCCATGTCGCGAGTCATACATGCACTAATTGTGGAATTGTGAGAAACGATAATAGAGGGAACGACCTTGCCGGAGTGGTTCTCGAGAATTAAGCATGCAATATTATCGCGTCTCGCCTAGATACGACTCGGCTACACAAATTAGAGCCGAGTCCGGGCGTGCGAAATAGCCGGTAATAATTAATATACATTGTTACAATGCCGTAGTGTTACGAGGAGATGTGTACGCGATGTTGACCTTCTCTCGAGTCGATGTTCGTGCCGATAGCCCTGCAAGCAAGAAATCGTTAACACAACGATTATTACGATGGCGTGTTATAACATGTAACGTTTCCAAATGTACCTTTTAATATCGTACAACGTCATTGTTAACAATATTTGACCCAAACATTAAAAGTAACATATATTTACACACATTGTGACTTTAATATTTAGGAATATTATATTATCGAGTAACAGTTTAAATACATTTATAAAATATTATGTCGGAATGTTTGCAAAATTCATGTTAAATCGATGTTTCGAAAGATTGCTTCAACGTTTCTTGCTTACCGGGGACGTAACATTCGCATCCTCGTGTCTACGCGTCGTTGACCTACACAACATCGTCGTCGTCGTTGTTACGTGTAGCTCGCTTATTTATTGTCGTGTTGTGTCGTCGGCAGGTGTTAATTTATTATTGAATAAATCAGTTTACGACGAACGTGACGTTGTGATGGGACGCGTGATGGGATACCATGGGGGGAGGATTAACACCGAGAGGCGAAACGAATAAAAAATACTAATATCCTTTATTTGCATATTCCCACATTATACATTTTTGTTCGTTTCACTTTGCACCACTCTCTCTCTCTCTCTCTCTCTCTCTCTCTCTCTCTCTCTCTCTCTCTCTCTTTCTCTGTCGTCTCGGTGCCTCTATAAAAATAAAATATTACGGACATTTATGCGGCGGCAGGTGCCGCCTTGCCACAACCTAGGTTCATCGCTACGAGTGATCTTGTTGAGAAGCGATGTTAAACGGCGATATGTGAGTACACCCGTAACGTCGTGATTAACCATTAACGCTCGGGGATCGGGCGAAGAGGGGAGGGGAGGAGAGCGAACGATACAATTGCCTTTGTCTATTACTATATACGTAAGAACACAGCGTGGGCGTCAATGGATGATCGAGGAAGACCTCGAGTGTGCGTGAAAACGTGGCGCGTGCACTCACTGCAAGCTCTCCCCTTAAAGCGCATAATTAATACGCGCGACGCGCTCGGAGCGCGCGAAACCAGGTACCAAAAGTAACAGTTTAAACAATTATACCTGCTCTCGAACACGGTTTAAGCACTTTCTTCTCGATGCGGATCGGAACGGTCGAGTGATTAAGAATAGGCTGACGGTCCAATGAGAGAACTTAACTTGCGGAAATGAATCAAAAACAAATTCTCTCTGATATATTCTCAAGCTGTATCGAGAAAAAGGTGTTCAGACCATGTCGAGAGCAAGTGTACGTAGGGAAGCATCGATATTTCGATGCTTTGGATTTACGAACTACACACACCGTGTCGAAAGCACCTTACGATTTAAAGGCCATGTTTCCTGACTCGCTTAAACATTTCTGCTAATTCAAAGGAGTCTACGCAGGCGGAACGATTCCGCCTCTACATCGTTATCACAATTTCTCAGGAAAAGTCGTGTGGTCGTCGGTAAGGCGGTGATACGAAATTAGATCAACGAAGAAAAATGTCCTAATCGAAACGTGGGCATATTAGGCGAGGTGTCGCCTTGCGGCGCGAGGATTGGTGTTCACACGCAAGCTTCTAAGTGAGATCTGTCCGGCAAGAGAAGTTTACGTAGACGAGGCGTTCACCTCGATTGGTCCACGAAGGCCCGTAAACGCCGGACTCAAGCCTAAAATCTCCATTAGGTCGCCGCGTTGGGCCACGTAGACCAAGCAATACGTTTCCGTCAGACGAAGCGCCGTGTCGCTGAAGAATATCCGCTCGGTGCTCGCGGCTGACTCACCGGGAACTGAGGTCGACTTGCCTGGTGTGTCATTAAAAAGACGATCAAACAATGCAATCAATCAATGACATTGGAAAACGAGATCGGGGAGTGTCCCTGTCTATATTATCAGACGCATATTAATTTTTTACATTTCATTGACTTCCGAGGACCAGCTTTATAATGCTCATCTATCGATCGAATTATATTAAGGAACCGTTATTCTAAAATTCTATTATAAAAGATATATCTTATAACGTCATTTCACTTTGCTATTACAATAACCTTAAATAAGCATGAACCCGCGCTAACTGCATTGTTGATAATAACGGGAACAGACGTAAATTTTGAGTGTGTGTGTCAATTGAAATTTACTTTTATTTTTATTTATTTGTAACTTGAAACTTCAAATTCCTTGCTTACTAATAGAAAAATAAATTTTAGTGTGAAAAGTATTGATATTGTTTACAAAAATTATGAATAAAACGAGTGATTTGACACACCTCATAAGGTTGCGGTGGTAAAAGCGCTGATTGATACCGAAATTATTCTAATCGAGTAAATATAAAATTAGTAGCCTTTCTTCTCCTCCTAACCTGTATTCTATTAAAAAAAATCAAAGTGCGTCTAATAATATGGTCCAGGAACTGTAATAAAATGGTGAACTCACCGCGGCTGACGTACTCGTAGACGATGTAGTCGTCCAAGCTGGAGAACTCGTTGGAGAAGAGACCTATCCAGTCCGCGTTGCCCGCCGTAAAGTCCTTCTGCAGCCTGTAGGATATGAAATGTTCCGCCATAGTGCAATCTTGAAATTCCACGACGTCGTCTTTCACGTTAGGTCTCACCTGAAGAAGGTATGGTTGTTCGTGTATGCGTGCAGAATATTACGGGGGGAGATGTGTATACATCGCAAAAATGCCTACCGTGATATCGAACTCTCCAGTTACGGGTTTGTGATCGGAAACGCTGTAGTTGGAGTGGCTCTTGTAAGTATGCTGCACTGTATGAAGCTGTATATCGTCGTAGATGTCCACTGCATTAACTTTGTATAAGATTCTATCGGTCCAGGATGGTCTACGCCTGCATGGCGGGGAATTAAAAATGCAGAACGCATTTAGAAATCACTTATGTGTGTAAACCACTTACAGTCTGTCTAATAAGAGCGTGACCGACGATAATTTTTAAACTATTTATTATAAAATGAAAATGCATTACATATGTACCACATAGCGTTATAACAGGTACATTTTCTGAAGTAATTAGATACAGATACTGAAAGGGAAATGTAAACGGATACAGATATAAATTTGAAGTAAATGGATATAGATGCATATATATCATAAGAATATATATATACTTCGTGAAGTGTATCTACAGTCCTTGACGATATTATTAGACGTGTCTTAATTTTTTACATTTCATTGATTTCCGCGGACCAGTTTTATAATACGGCTCATCTATCGATCGAATTATATTAAGGAACTATTATTTTATAAAAAGTATTTTTTATGACGTCATTTCTTGACTGTTACAGTGACCTTAAACAAATATAAACCCGCGTTAGTTGCATTGTTGATAATAACGGGAGCACACGTGAGTTTTGAGTGCGTGTGTCAATTGAAATTTAGTATTATTTTTATTTATTTGTGACTTGCAACTTCAAATTTCTTGCTTACTAACAGAAAAATAAATTTTTGTGTAAAAATTATTCAAATTGTTTATAAAAATTATGAGTAAATTGAGTGATTTGACACCTTGGGAGGTTGCAGAGGTAAAAAACGCTGATTGACACCGAAAATTATTCTAATGGATTAAACATAAAATTAGTAACTATTATTTTCCTCCTAACCTGTATTCTAACTTGTATTTTCGAAGCATGCTTTCCTTTTATGAATTTCACAGCATACTCTCGAGATAAAGATTGCCATATTGAACGAATCTACTTCATTGTGTACATTTTTTTCCACCCAGCTTCATCTTCATTAAGGATCCTGGGTCGTCGCTGCGACTGTCTTTGTTTGATGACGTAGAAGCGAGAAAACGCATGTCAAGAATTCTTGCGTTTTACGTTCAAATAAGAAAATATACTCACAAAATGACATTTGTGATCGATTCAATACACTTATAAAATGAGACGAATACTTTTTTTTATTTGGACAATCAATAAACATCTACAAAATTAATTTGACGCGGAACCATTCATTTTAACCTTTTTTCTCATGATTTTATCAATGCTAATTTTACGACTATTTATTGCTTGTCCGAATAAAAGAAAAGTGCACGTTAATTTTACAAATGTGCTGAATCGATCACAAATGTCATTTTGTGAGTATATCTTTTTATTTGAACATAAAACGCAAGAATTCTTGACATGCGTTTTTTCGCTTCTGACATCATCAAACAAGGGCAGTTGTAATGACTACCCAGAAGCCTTAATGTCCAGATATTTTCATTTGAACTTGCATCTGGCGATTGTAGTGACTAGTCTAGTGCTTCGACGTTATTTCCTTCCCTCCATTGGAAGCAAAGACTATTTCAATGTTTTGGGTCGTTGTCCTCTTGAAGGATCCAATTCCGATCTTTATTTAGAAATCATTTTTTGACAAATGATATTAATGCTTATTAGTAAATTTTTTGACACTTTTTCTCAATTCTTGGCACTCCAATTTTCCATAAAGTAAACCGGGGTGAATTGAATCACAGCGAGAATAGGATTAATATAAGTTTGAGACAGTTGTAGTTAGTTTTTTCTTTCAAACGAGCTATTTTATCGTGTCAGTAATCTCTGTGTTTATTTCCTCGCATTTGTTTGAAACAAAAAATCAACGACAATTGTTTTAAAACTTATATTGATTCAATTCGACTCGACCTACTCTACATTCTAGCATTTATCGTTAAATACGTCGTTCTCAAGCAAAAGTCAAACAATAACTGAGACTCCCTGTATAATGCGTCGTAGAGGAAAAATTCTTTTATCTACTCATTCAAAAGTTTTCAATGCAACGGTTTCCAAAGAGAAATTTGCCCGGTCACGTTCTTATCAAACAGACCGTACGTGAAACGGGATACGATTCCCTGCGACTCACTTGAGATCAAACGCCTGAGACTCGAATTCGTATTTGTAAGTAGGCGGGAATGTGACAACATTCTCGGTGAGCTCGGCGAAAGCTTGACCGTCTCGCATTACCATCCTCAGCTGATCCCTCTCGAGGAGTTTCTCGAGTTGCTTCTGCTTTACCATCGAGTCTATATCGACGGCAGTTAAGTCTTCTCCGTTGAGTCGAAAGTTTAAGTCACCGATCCAAAATATATAACTGCCGTGAGAAAAGGAGATATTGTTAACATTGATTCTATATAAATAACGCATGTAACACATTCACTTCGACGTGACAATGTTTCGTACTCGTGATATAATATCCTCGTTGTACACGAAACAGTAAAAGTGTGGTCAGTCACGATGGTGTTGTAATCTGAGATCCTGTCAGCTAATAAGTGGTCATGGGGAGTTAAGTGTGTATTCACAATGCAAACGCTGACACCGTACGCAGCCATTCTTATACTCACAGCACCTTTGTTTCCCTGTATGTAGAGACAGCGTAGTCAACACAACAATTAATATTCGTCGTAACATTGGTCCAGTTTCCACCGAAGTTTCCAACCTTCAGTTTTTTCGATGCGGAGTGCGAATGTATAGTGTAGTTTTAAAAGTATACTATAGTTTTAAAAGTTCGAGAAAAAATTTGGGTCTTTTTTCCAAATTGTCCGTGGTTTTTTCGATTTCTCTCCGCGGATGAATGAAAAAAAAAATTTGGAAGAAATCGTATTTTTAACGCGATTTTTTTCCGCAGATTTTTCTCGGTTTCTTTTTGAGAAAAAATCTTAAAAAGCGGTTTCTTAAGTATACGCAATAAAAAATTTTATATTACGAACAGTTAACGCAAATCTTTATGTTAATTTAACAAGGTGAATATATTGAAAATTAATAAGGCTAAAAAGTTATGAATATATTAACATATATTTATGTATTTTATAAGGCTTCTGGATAGTCGCTGCGACTGTTTTTGTTTGATGACATCAGAAGCGAAAAAACGCAATGTATAAAATAAAAACAGGAAATAGAATAGCAAAATTATTCACATTTACGACTTAAACTTTGGTTTTACCATATTAAATGTCAAGTGGTACCGGACCGAAGGTTTCAGTGGAAACTAGACCGTTGTCTCTTACCCACATGCCGCCGAAACCTGTTCTGGTATATTGAGCTTCTATGGATCTTAAATGCGTTAAATGTTTCCTCAGACAGAAAGCGTTTAGAACGAGACCTTGTAACCGCTGGGAACGTATCTTGACATAGTCATATTTCTTCAGTATATCTCTGGAAATGATATCAGCAATTAACCTCCCTGTCTCTCTATTGAATTTGCACACATAGGGCGATATTCACAGCAGCCGGATCTTATATTTAAGACCGTCTTAAGCTTATCTTCAAATGGTATGCGGCTCATTTCACTTGTTGCGAAACATCTGAAGATAAATTTGACACTGTCTTAAATACAAGATCCAACTATGAATACCAATCTAAGTCATGACTATATTCATGAGCTAAATTCATGTGTTGCTTCAATTGGCTTACCTAAATGCTTTAGTCCAGGGATCTTCGAATAATATATAGTCCAATACTATATTCTGAGGCTGAGACTTAACTTCTTGTAACCTGAAGAAGCATGTAAGCAGAGAAAAATATGAACATGCCGTCAGAATGAGATCTCAGGTGCATGGAGAAATGTAAATACAAAAAAGTACCTACCCTATAAAGTATAAGTCTGGCCAATGCTCTGGCTCTGCGTAGGGTGTGATGCCCAGGAGCTGGTGAAGATCCTGCTGGAGACTCGGGAACTTTGTGGCCACGTTCCACGTGACGAAGTAAATTCTGGGCGCAGAGAAAGGGACATGGAGCGTCAAATGCTCGAGGAGAGAAACAGATGGTCTGTTCCTTATAGCTGCTCTGCCGAACTGGTGTGCGATAAGTTGAGGTGAGACAAGTGTATATGTTTTCTCACTTCAACTTATAGCACAAGTTCAACAGTGCAGCTATGAAGAACAGACGGAAACTGTCTTACTTCCTCGGGGCGACGTGTCAACGCACGATGTCCGAGGAGTGTGAAAAAAACAAGTTGCTTCTGGACTATTCCGTGAGCTCGAGCTTACCTGAGCTGCTTCACCGGACACGCCATATCGACACGCCGCGTTTTTTACTTTCCAACTTATATAATTTATTTACGATACGGCGAGAATGTGCGCGCACGTTACATCGCGTCGTCGGACACGCACAGCAGCGAAGAAAGACGGCGAATCATCGTTCCTGGTCAGGTTAGAAACCGGCGCGTGGCGGATACGCACGCACGCACTTTCACCTGGCTATGTCGCCGCCCCGAACGAGTTACTGAACGTTCCACCAGCGAGACCCGCGGCTTCCATCGGCGCGAATAACATATGTGCGGCCGATCGGTGTGCACGACAGCAGTGTCCCACTACGATGCCATATTGTTGACTGTCTTTGACAGGTGCGCGGGGAATGATCGCGCGTTATTACCACCACCACCTCCACCAGTAGCAGCAACAGCAGCAGCACCGCCACCTTAACGTAGATGTGCGTCATGTGACGTCAGGCGCGCCTGCCGTTATGCAACCGCAGCTGAAGCTGATGCGCGCGTGATCGAGCGCGATCGATGCGCACGAGTGAGTGACACGATTTTCCTCATTGTTCGATGAGAGAATCTTTGACCGTTTCTCCACGAATGGTTGAAACTCGCTCGATGTCCAGATGGAGTAACTACGTCAGCGTACGGGGTAATTTCTCGTTGTCGTGTGCGAGTCAACTCCGCGAAGGAGAGAGCAAGCTATCGCAGAAAGAAGCGTGTTTTGGATTGATTTATTCAATTCTGATTAAAGTATATGTTCAGAGGAAAGTATTTAAGAATTTAGTCGGGATATAAGGTTTATCTCACAGACATAAACTTTCTTTCATAAAAATAAACCTCCGAAACACGGTATCCCATGGACGTTCTGTGAACGTTCTTAAGACATCGTTCTCAGGACATCCTTAGAACGTCCCTAGGAGATCTGTGCTCTCCGGGCTTATATTTCGATGAAATAAATCTTATATCTTCCACAAATAAATGTTTAAGTGCTTTTTTCCTCGGTGTAGTTTACAGGCTTAGGAAAGCCGAGTTTTTTCAATTTTTCCGATTTTTCCTGAATCTGAGTTGAAATTTGAGTCCTGCTTTAAATCTAATTTAGTTTTACGTTGAGTGTTCAAGGATCTTCTGTTGTGCTTCTTTGGTACTAAAAAAGGAAATATTATTGCCGTTTTCTCCACTTGAGGACTTAACGTAGAATTCAAAATTTCGACTCGGGCTTTCGGTTTCTTTTTGCAAGAAACGTGAAAAAACGTTTTCTTCCATTTTTCCCACGGATTTATTCAGTTTCTTTCAGTGAAAAAATTTAAAAAAGCGGTTTTTTAAAAACTATAGATTAAATTAATCGATAGTTAGCCGGGAGGGAATGTTAACATCAATTCTCAGTTATGTAGTTTACCGTTGAACAATAACGAACAGGTTAATAATTCTGCGTGTTAGCAAAATATAGGCGATACTTAACTGATAGCAATTTTAAATATAGATTGCAAAGAGAGGAAACGCGCGCGGAGAGACTTTTCTTACTCGTTTTAACAAACTCGTTTTAACAAACTGTCGTTTATTTTCTATGTTTTCAGCTAAATTAATTATCGATTAGCTGAAGAGTTTGATAAAAGTTTCCTTTAGTCTTGGCGATATTTTACGAAAAACTGAATTATCTCTATTTAGACTATATGTGTAATTGACAGAGTATTCAATATATTTTAATTGAGGAAAGACAAAAAAGGAACTAGAGAAATTGGCACATATTTTTCCTAACGTTTGGAAAAGTTACGGAGATGTTTCCTAGAGTGTTTACCCTGAAAAAAATTGCTACGTCCAAAAGTAAATAACTAAGGAATATTGGAGTGGTTCATTTTATTTGGATTAAGTAAATATTACTCGAATGTAGCATTCTTTCTCTTCCAGTTAGCTACATTTAAGTTCAATATTTACTTAATCCAAATAAGATAAACTGCTCTAATACTCCTTAGCAAATATTTACTTGAACGTAGCAATTTTTTTTCATTGTACTTAATTTAGTTTTTCAATTAATTACATGGCAGAAAAAGAATTAGCTCCCACAGATAAAAATTAGTTGTCCTTATGATACAATTGAAATTTAATTAATTTAGCTAGTTTTTTGTCCCTATACCCAGTTTCTAAAAACTAATAGCAACTGAATAAGCCTATCGTATAAATTTATCATCTCTGTGATCTAATCTAATGTGATGATTAAATTTCAGTTGCATTATATGGACAGCTGATTCCTGATTTCCCGTACAAAGTTGACGAGAGATGCAAACAAGTTTGAGCCCTTTTCCAAACGCACGGTCGAAAGAATCGAATGTAGAAGACAGACGGATCTTGTGTAAAAAAAAGACGTTAATCATGCGTTTATTGCGTTATCTTGGAGGCACACACTTTGTCACCAGAGTTCACGGGGTCGTCGTCGATTCTCGGCAACTCTCGTTTAATTAATCACTCTGCCACGAATCGCGCACACGTATCTCTCTACATTTCGATCACGATCGCCCAGCTTCTTCGTTACAAAAGGAGTCTGTAAAATCGTACCTCGACGTATCTCAGGACGCACTTAATTGGACGATCTAACAACGACGATTATTTACAACGAAGCACAAGTTGCTTTATTTCGTCTCCGTGATCTAATCTGGAGCGTAACACGAAAGCTCGATCGCGTATCGTATTCGGGTGATATCAGACGAGGAGTTCACGGGGGGGGGGGGACNGGGGGGGGGGGGACACCTTATCAGTACATCATCCCGGGATGGGCCGCTCTCTGGAAGAACACGTTAGGATTGGCCGACAGGGTGGTGTAGAGGTTCCCGGCGTCCTCCGGCCTCAAGTACATGCCGGGTGGCAGGACGAACGTCTCCATGGGCCCGTGCACATCTGCAAGCAATAGAGAAGCCGAGTGTTCGCTTTTCTCCTGATACCGGCGGAGCGATTAATTCCGGGGGAAAAAGGAGCGAAAAAGTCACTCGGAAAACTGGAACGAACCGTTGCCGCCGCTCGTCGTCGCCTCGATTTACATCTGCTGGAAACCGCTCGTTATTCGACGACGATTGCGCGTGGTACATCACCGTGATCGACGCGTGACTCGCCTTTCTCGAGTAATCCGCCGCATCGATACGCGCGAGATATCCCGCCGGCGACGCGCGAAACCGGGACGCGGACGAGCCCTCGTTACGCATCGCGAGTGCGACTCGTATTAACAGTCGTGACTTGAAACTTGATTCACGCGAAATATCCAGATCCGACGTCCTGGAGTTAGATCTGACGTCCGAGGATGTAACGGATAATCCAAACGAGCTGAATCGCATACGGTATACATGACTCTATCGCTTGTAATCGCGATTTAATTGGAAAATTCGCGTCTCTAACTTTAAATCGCGATCTAAGTATCTCGCATGAGACAAGTCTCAAGTAACGATGATTAATGTCTCGTGAGTTCGACAAGGAACATCTGGGAAGTGTTCGTCTCCAATTTAGATCACATTTGTAGAATAACTAAAAAGTAAAAGATGCGCTTTTTAAATGGAGACGTAAGTTTAGGAGATGAAATCTCGCTGGGAAAAGCACTAACGTTCAAGTGATATTTATTTATTTACTTGTATATAGTATTTATTTGACCCAAGTAAAATGGTTACTTCAGTACTCCTTGCAAATATTTATTAGAAGTAAAGCATTAACGTTTAACGTTTCATTGGTGCTATTGAAACAAAGATTAATATTCATTTTAGAAAAAAACTCAGAGAGTACTGACAATCACTCATGATGATAGAGATATTATGTGCTTACAATGCGGAAATAATTCACAAATTCCAGTGTTAAATAATTTACAATTTTCAGTGTTTATGTTTACATTTCTATAGAGCTTACAAATACTGCTATTTCAAATAATGCTGTAAATTTGATATTAAGTATCGATAAAAGTGATATTCTCGATAACCCGTTGAATTCGTCTTAAAATCTCCTACAGCATTATAGAAAAAAATTGCATGATACTATCTAAAAAATTTAAAATAACCTTGATCTTTCATGAAAAAAATTGTTATCAATTTTTTTGTCGCAAGTTATAGCTTGCATGCAATAAATGAATATTCATCTTACAACTTTTTTTTTCAAATGTCGGAAGCGTCCCAAAAATCGCGCAAACAGTTACGCCGAACATCCTACATACAATATGATATTTCCTTCGTATAAGTAGACATTTATTTATATATGTTAAAACAATTGTGAGACAAATATTAAATTTATAATATTGAGAAGATCAGAATTTATATTAGAAAATATTTATAGAAAATAATTATTCTCTCTGAACAGGAAAACCGAAATTTAAATCTACTAGGTTCCTTCAATGGAAAAGAAATATATATAGAAATATATATATACATAATTCTATTACATATTCCCTTAAATTTAGAAACATTTTACACTTACATTCAATAATTATCATTTAATCAAATTAAGATATCACTGTGATTAAGTAAGTAAGGAAAAAAGTACAGTAATTGACAGAGATACAGTGATTAGCATGTCGGCATACTTAAACGCAAAACAAACTATTACGATCGAATGTGCAGTTGATGATAAGTGAGGAAGTGGTCTATCGAAGAGCAATCGATTAAGTTGCAGTGTTGATTAGCTCATTAGGTTGTAATCAGAGACCGCCGATATACTGTTGTATGTGGGTAGATTTATCTGATACATCGTTTAGCAGCGGTGAAATATTGAGTTTCAGTCATTAACTAAATTGCGATATGTTTCTTCATTTAACATATTTCTAATGAGTGCTAATCACTATGACAAGTATACTCATCATTATGACATCATTATGAATGCCAATTAGAGTGATTTTCGTTATTTCAATTCGATATTTTATTTTGAACTGGATATATTTTATTTCTCCAATATAACTATGTATTTTTGTAACGAAGAAAGAATCTTGACTAATATTTATTTAAAAAACGATTCTACAGGTGTCAGTCTTGCATCAAGAGACATCTTAAAATAGAAATGTATCCTAAAACTGCCAGTCACTGTACTTCTTCCTCTATTTATTCCTACAAACTATTAAGATATATTTAAATTGATAAAAATATTATTTGATTCAAGAGGTGAAAAAGTAATTACTCGATTCTAGCACGTTTTTTTTTTATGTATATACATATGGGAAATTTTTTCCCGGAATGTTGTCTCGTTAACTGTTGGCGATACGAAAAAAATTGTTGACAGATATTTTATAATTTTTCTTATGTAAAGTGTCATAATCTACATATCACAACACGCAAAAATATATATGTGTCTCAAATTTGACTACATATATTAAGTTTTATAGTAATCAGAGACGGACACTTGGCGGATGTTCCTTGCGAGCGAGCCCGTCACTCGAAGTGTGTCTCGTCGAAACTTCACGGCTGTCGTTACTCGACTTCGCGACTGTACTTTCGTCCTGCCCGGTAAGTAATTAATTTCGACGACCGATCAATCACTGCCGTCGTGATCGAAAGAGGACTCTCGCCGTTCGTCGTACATTTTCGAGACGCGTTGCTTTGCAAAACACTCGGGTCCTCCTTCGACTCGAGAAGGCTGGCGACCTTTGCCTCATGATCTCCCGTGTGTTTCACGCCTCGCTCGCGATAATGAGCTTTACCGTAAAGAAACGTGTCGCGTGGGCGCGCGCGCGCGCGTGTGGTGGTATCGGCGACCACGTCGTTCGCGAAAGTCTTCATTCTCTTAAGTCCGTATCAGACTACGAATTGAAAATTATAATCGGACCAATGGGGTAATCTAAATCTTATTTCCGATTTCTCTGATCTGCACTATAGAACGACAAGCTTGAAAAAGTGGCTAAAATTCGATTCGGAAAATAGCACGGAAGAGCTATCTATTGCAATATGCAGCTTTTCTTACAGCTTCTTCCAAAGTTTCATGATAGTTATGTAACCCTTTCCCGTGCGTTTATTAGCTCAAAGAAAATAATTAATTCTCCGCCAGCTATTGCAAACTTTGCAAAATGGTGTGTGATTTTTCTACTCAGTTTCACCCGTTCTACTTGCATACCACGGGAACCGAGAAAGGTTCGGGACATCCTGTATAAGAATATTTATTCTTGATATAAGATTAATTTTCTTTCTGTGCAACCAATCAGAGCAAAGAGGCCACCGACTGAGAAACCCACTTACTTGACTCAAACAAAATTCTTATTTGAATATGCAAGCAAACGTCTTGGTTGTGAGAGCCAATATCTGTTTCTCCGAATTTAATCTTTTTCACTTTCGTTTTTCACTTTCGTTCGTCACTTTCGCTTCGGAGAAGCAAACTCGAGTTCTCACGACCGAAACATTCGTTTGCCCACACATCCGAACAAGAATCTTGTTTGAATTGACCGAATGGATTTCTGACTGCCTTAGACTGACTTAGAAAATGCTTCATTTTATAACCGTCGATCGCGGTCCGATCGGCGATCGCTGGTGTAATCTAGCCTTTACGAGGACGCACCGGCGATCCTCCGCGAAATCTTGCGGCCGCGCGACGGGCACGCGTCGTTACAAAGTGCGCTATGCGCTCATCGGACGCGTGTCTTCAACGTAAATGTACCGCGTGGGTGAAAGTCATCCAGCTATGATCTACGCGCACAGCATCGTCGTGATGCGTTTGCGCATGCGTTCGTAGTAGAAACAACGATCCGTGATCGGACGGACTCGCATCAAGTGGGACGCGCGAGCGGTAAACGTCGCTCCGAGGCGGCGGCCCTTCGACTCGTGTCTTCGTCTTCTCCTCTTCTCCTTTTTTTTATTGTTCGTTCGTTCGTTCGTTCGTTCGAATTCCTACGAGCGTCCGTTGAGTAACGCTCGAATGTAACGGCGCGGCCTCGTTACAATAGCGCGTTCCCTCCGAATAGAGCTGAATAGGATCTAGAAACTCGTTAACGAACGTGCGCGCGCGCGCTTTTCCATTATGCGTCTCTAGAAAGTGTGAAGCTCTCCGCTTACAATGTTGTTCTCTAAAAAGGAAATATGTGGACTCTCGCGCGAAGACGAAGACCCCGGCGGCGCGGGAGATAATCGACGACTCGTTCCCGAGAGCGAGCGGGCGCGCCCGTCCGCGTGCATTTTATTTTCGTCACCGTCGGTCGCATCGTCGTTTCATGAGAGCATGGTCCAATCTAACGGGATATCCCGGGATACTCCCCCCCTCCCCACCCGCCCTTCCCCCTTCGTCCCGCCGCCAACATCTCGCGCGCCGAGGAGCGATTGACCTCCGCCTCGGACTTTCTCCCTCTCCGCCTTTCCTCGCCCGCCTGCCGCCTCCGCCTCTCTACCTTCGCCGCCGTCCACCCGCCGCTTTTCCTCCCTTTCGTTCGCACCTCGAGGTGAAGGTCGCCGAGGGCGTTAGCGTGACGGAGGAAAAGTTTCGGGCCAGGAAAGGACTGCGCGCGCGCGCGCGCGCGCGAGAGCGGGACAGGAAGCGAGATCTCGCCGGCGATACTTGGCGCGCTTCGTCCGACGCACGTAGTGAAAAATTTTGTATAAAACTTTACGCATCTCACGCTGTCCCAGATGGCCCTCACAAGTTGTTATGTTGATGTGTCATTTTAACACTCCGCACATGTTGAATATCAACTCATCACAAAATATACACAGTAAAAGATATTTTGTAATTGTGTTAAAATTTTTGTGTCAGATCTTTGACATACTCGTGTGTTAATTTAACACATTGTTTATGTTGCCTCAATATTTAGTATTAAGTCGGTATTCAACATGTATAAGTGTTAAAATAATATATTATCGATTAACATATTACGCATGTTAATTTTGTATTAATTTTTGTACATAACATTTGTGTTGTTTTCAACGTATTCACTTTGTGTTATATTAAAAAAAATATGTGTTGAACTTAATACAAAATTTTTTACTGTGTATATATTGCAAATATATTGTGTGTATACATTGGTATAACATGAACACGATATGTTAAATTAACAACACGGGTATGTTAAAAATTTAATATAAAAGTTGTTTAACAAGAACCGACTTTAGCCTTCGAATAACAAGGTTCATGCAGTCACACATATAACAAGGTGGGTCGGATCCGACCGGTAGAAGCATTCGTAGTTTTTGTAGTTTTTTCAACTAATTTTGTCGACTAAGCACTTTTTATTTTCACAATAAGTTGGAAAATATTTGAAAGTAAATAAAATATATTGTAAAATATCTGAAATTTAACGCTTCACCAGCGCATGCGCGGAAGCATTAGAATATGCATCCGGTCGAATCCAATGCAACCTTGTTGTTCGAGAATTAACACAAGTACATTGGGAAAAATATCCCATCATATCTGTTCGGATAATCCACTTAACAAACGAACATATCCGATCAAGTTGTGTCTTTATTCGAGATGAAAATTATAATGGATACACAAAAGGCGACTAATTTTCCGATTAAGTTTCATCGGTAACTTCATCGGATACTTCATCGGATATTTCATCGGATAAAGACACCCATCACTTGATCGGACAATAAAAATAACAACAGGACACATAATTCTATCGGTTCATCCGATGGAAATTTTTCTCGGTGTACAAAATGTTTCTCACTGTTGTGTACGCGCGCATGGAGAAAACAAGTTTCGCCAGAACGGCGAATTGCTTGTTAATATAGTGACAGCAAAACGATTCATCGCACGGAAAAAATAATTTTGCTGTTGTAGCAAAACGTCATTGCGACAGCAATAAAATTTAATTGGCACGACCAAATTATTTTGCTGTCCGTATATCCGACAAATAACAATTAATATTCTTAACAAACCCGGGAAAAAAAAGGTCATATATACGGAGAAAACAAGTTTTGCTGGAATAGCAAATTGTTTGTTAGTATAATGACAGCCAAAAATTTCGTTACACGGAAAAAATAATTCTGCTGTTGTAGCAAAATATCATTGCAACCGCAATAAAATTTAATTGGCATAACCAAATTATTTTACTGTCCATATATCTGGCAAATAGCAATTAATACTCTTAACAAATCTTTCCGCTGTCCAAAGAAATTTTTTTCTCTGTATTAACAAACAATTTGCTATTCTGGCAGAATTTTTCTCTCCGTGTACGAAATTTGCTCATATTCCATGTATAATCATACATGTCTACAACGAAGAGATACTGTTTACAAATGAAAAATTGTTTACAAATTATATGCAAATACAATCAAAACAAATGCTTCTGGCTATTTGTACTTCTGACAGCGCATAATATCGACACTTAATTGAATAACATAGCATCATTTCTTTTTTCATATAGACATATATGATTATATACGTGACCACATATATGGGTAAAATTCATATGTGATTTTATATAATTACACATGATCACACATAATCACTTTTTCCCGGTGATCTTTCCGCTGTCCAGCAAATTCGTTCCGCCGTTCTCAAATGTCAACAAACAATTTGCCGTTCCGGCAAATTTGTCTTCTCCGTGCGGCGACGTGCCGACGTGCAATAACGAACGGACGATGCGTCGTGTCGGCTCGTTCGAATTTCGGCGGAGACCCGACGTCGAGAGAAGCCGTCCGGAAGCGGCCGGTTGACATCGAATTCCGACAGACGGATCTCGGGATTCCTTACGCGCGTTACGGCGCCGCGGCAGGAGTGGAAGGCCGCGGCGAGGTCAGACGGAGTCATTCAACCTCGAATGAATCCAATAGCGCGATGGTTATCCTTATACCTTATGCTAATTGTATTATAATCAGTGTTAATGCCCGCTGTGCCGCGCGCGCGTTCCGACTGGGCCGGCCCAATCGTGACTCCGCGTCGCGTGACTCGAAGGGGCGCCGACGGTAAACGTGGGGAAAACGCGCGCGCTCGAGAAAGGTGCGCGCGTGTACGAGACGCGACTCGGCTCCTCGGCGCCGGCGTAATACGTAATACAATAATCGGCCGAGTCACTCTCTCTCTCGGCAAATAAATAATTACGGCTTACCGTCGGAGTATATAGGACTTCCTCCGTGCCTGCAGGCGCTGCATCCGGGTATCCCGGACGAGACCAGTGCGACTCGATCTATAATTAGAAGTTTCCACGTTACGATAATCTCGACGAGGAGGAGCGGGCGGACGATCCCCCGGCGAATGCGAATTACGTTGCTATTACCGTGTCTGTTCGGCGAGCGCGTGGCGTCTCTCCGGAGCCGCCTTGCTCGTTTTCGCGTTGAAATTTTTCCCGCTCATCCGCTCCTCTATCTCTTTCTCCCTCTTTCTCTCTCGCTCTCAATTCACCGTCGGTGATTAATTTCGATGCAAAAGGACAATCGCTAACCGGACTTAAGCGATACCGTTGCAGCCGATCTTTAATCGTGCCGCCGCCGCCGTCGTGCGTGACTATAATTATCGTACACGGTAAGAAAAATGTTGTGTTAAAAATGATCTGCTGAAAGTTTTGTGTGTTACCTTAATACGGGGGATGCGTTAAGAAGTTGAAAAATCTATGTTAAATTAACACATTCACCTTGTTAACCGCAGTCGGAAGTAAAAAAGTTGAGTCGACGTCGATTATCGTGGTCAATCGACGGTTGACCGATTTGTAATCGATTCAACCTAAATATCGGCTCAAATTTCGACCAGTTGTCGATACTAGTTACTGTAATTACAAAATATTATTTGCAGCAAGCAAAATTAAACTACGAACTACAAATCGAAGAACAAACTAATGTTAGATTAAATTGAAAAAAACTGCCACTTTATCCTTGGTATTTTTTCGTCTTATAACGAGTCTTTCCGTGGTTTTAATCCTGTAGTGATCGCCCATCTTTTTCCTAACCGTGATCGCTCGCTCGTGAAGCATCATCGAGTAAAAGACCCGTCATCCCGTTTCCGACGCGTATGACGCGTAACGAGGCGTCGCTCCTCGTCATCGTGCACGTTAATTTTCTCGATATCGCTCATCCGAGACCGCGCTTCTTCACGGGTCGCCGATTTCGTTAGTCGTGATCGCGTTTCCGTTATATTCGGTGCGATTACGCGACTTTTCAGGCCCGCGATCTTCCTCGTGGTATCGCGCAAGCAAATCAGAACGACGGAGTTGCGCGCACTCGCAACCGCTCCTCCGAGGAACGTAATCGCACGTGCGTGAGTAGCGTAGTGCCGAGAGAAACTTGGAGAATATTCGGCGAATAGCGGGGAGAGAGATCGTTCCTCGAGATGATGATATCTGCCGGCGCGCGTACGTCTTCTCTTCGACTTATATCGCGTCTCGCTCGCCGCGTCGATCGGGAATTTCGCACACAAATCGCCGTAATCTCAAGCCGAAGAACCAATCAGGATATTGCTTTGGGGTTTGTGCATTCTACGAGGAGATGGAAATGACGGTGAAACTACACGAAGAAAAATAATTTACCGGCAGATTTTATCGGCTGTCAAATTGCGCAGCGAAATATGTGTCAGTGTTTTGTTTGTTATTTAACATTTCATATTTACACATATTTCGAATTACGCAAAGTTAAACAATAGCATGGTGTTTTACTAATGCGGCCTCCTAAGAGTGCTGATAATTATGATCTCTTTTTCGAGATTTTTGTATTGAAGTAGTTATTCGATAAGTCGAATCTAATCTATAATGCACTATTGCATTTCTGTCCGCACTATGTTAGTTACTATGTGAACAGTAAATTTGTTGAGAATATTTGATTTGTTGAAAATTGAGAAGAAGGTGGTATTATGGCTTTTTATTTTGTACAATAACTTTGTCAACAATCAATATTTAAGTTGAAAAGTGAACGATTACATTTTTGAAGTATTGTTCAATCGATTCTAGATACAAAGTTATGAAATATTTATTACTTAAAACGTTATTTATACAAATGAAGCGACACTGGCATAATGAGTTGAAAAAAAACAAGAATGGTAATGTGGCCCCCAACTAAAAAAGATTTAAAAAATTGGTTTTGTTCAAAATAACACAGAATGTTTTATTGCAAAATTATATATATTCAATATAAATTTTTAGAAAAATAACAATTAATATAACCGTGAATTTTTAATGTAGATACTGACTTAATGCAAATACTTATTAGAAGTTACAATTTGTCAGAAGGACAGCAGTGCAGTGTAGATGGAAATACAGTAGTGAACTAGAAATTAAAATTGACTTATTGAATAACTATTTCGACATGAAAGCCTCGAAAAAGAAGTCGTACTATCAGCACTCTTAGGGGGCCAAGTCAAACATTAGCAAGATGCCATATTATTGTTTAACTTTGCATAACTCGAAATGTGCACAGCCGAATGAAATGTTAATAATTTACGAACAAAACATTCAAATATACATATATTCATGTGATAATACGCTCAAGTTTAATAGGAAGAAGAAAGTATGTGTAATTAAATGCTAAGATGGACCTTGAAAATATTTCGAAATGTTTCGAAATCAATCAAATACTACACAGAAAAGAAGATTTCTTTGGATTAAAGAAAATTTTTTTAATTGAAATAAATTTTCTTTTAAAATAGAGCAAACAAACGAATGTTTGATTCAACAAATAGCATTATTTAATTTCTAAAACAATAAGTATCTTTACAACAGATAACATATATCTTTTGTATGTTTTTCATCCAAACATTATGACGTTTGTCACAAACAATAAATTATTTGAAAGAGGTAACACTATATTAAATAAATATTAAACGATTTCTTTGTGTTTCAGTAGAATGATATTCAATATACAATAAAGTAAATTTTTTAAATTGAAAACTATATTATTTCCTCAGAAAATACTGTTTTCTCTATCAAACAACGTGGTTTACTCTAGTGAAACATTTTTATGAAAAAAATGATATTTGATATTAAATTATGTTGTTTATATTAAACAAACCCAAGTCAAACAAACACGTGTAAAATCAAATCTAAAGATAGATTATCTTCGATCCAAATTTACATTTTACATTTACAGCAACGGCGGTTCGTGTGCGAAAGCTCTTACGCGTGACGCTTTAGCAGGATCTAACGACCTACCGGCGCTGTGGTAATGCATCTTCCTCTTGAGCGACGCCTCGGCGGGCTTGAAGTGGAAGAAGGAGGGCGAGTAGCCGCTGCCGGGCAACGAGCTGAGGGCGTCGTCGCGGTCGCGGATCACCGTCGCGGGTCCCTCGCGACCCAGGGCGGCCAGTTGTCGGCCCTTCGGCAGGAACATGGTGAGGAAGACGAAGAGCGACGTGGCCAGGAGGCCGTATGCCAGCCAAGCCTCGCGATCACCCTCGCTGCCGGCCGCGATCGCGCCGATGCCGCTGGAGATCCAGATCGGCAAGGAGAGGCCGACCGCCAGTCCGATGAAGGCCGCCTCCCGGTTATTGTCGCGGACGCCACGTGCCCGCACCGCCAGGCAGGCCACCGCCACCAGCAGCGCTCCGGGATACCTGCAATTCCGCGCAAGAGCCGCGTGAGGAGGGCGCGTGAGCGTCATCATCTCCGGGGTGAAAGCCGCTTCCGCGTCTCAAAAGTGGATCCGACGCGGATCCAAAGAATCGAGCGATGAAAGTGAAGAAACAGAAGAAAGCAGGAAAAGAAAAGGAGAGAAAATGACGGGATAATGGTAGACGCGTGATTCATCGATTAGACGAGCCTTCTCCGCGCGCGCGGTGAGGAGATTACGAAGTAAGACAAATTCACGCGGAGGAGCGAGGAGGAGGAGGAGGAAGAACACGCGCACGATGGCGTTATCGATGGCGGCTTCTTCGCGGCTTATCCGCTGCCGC
Organism: Dinoponera quadriceps; assembly: GCF_001313825.1. Taxonomy (NCBI): domain Eukaryota; kingdom Metazoa; phylum Arthropoda; class Insecta; order Hymenoptera; family Formicidae; genus Dinoponera; species Dinoponera quadriceps. The sequence continues at coordinate 2,859 of NW_014566656.1, read as the reverse complement.
TGGAGGTACGTGTGTAATCGATTTAACTCGCGGTCCGCTGACGCGGAGGAGGAAGAGAAGAAGCGAGAAAGAGAGAGAGAGAGAAAGAGAGAGAGAATGAGTGTGCAGAAGGAGGAGTGGGAGGATGAAGAGGAGGAGGAGAAAGAAGAAGAAGAGGAGGAAGAAGGTTCACATTTGAAAAGTTTACCCGAGGGAAGCCACTATCTGTCCGAGCGGAGTCTTGCAGGAGGTGGATGATGCTGGCGAGCTTTGGCCCGCGCCTTGCACCTGGATCACCGCAGGTGGTTCGCCGTAAAACCATTGCCCGACAATGGCCACCTGCACCAACACCGCGAACGCCAGCACCAGCGCCTGCAGCAGCGAGCCGGTAAGAAGAAGAAGAAGCCTTCGAACGATTACTTCGCCTATAAGATTCACGCGCTCGCGAGCGCACGGGGCCGTCTACCCCGCGCTGTCGATCGCTTTAATTAAAGGTGAACGTCCCGCGAGCGACACCGGCATCGCAATACGCAATTCTTTTATTTAACACATGCGACACGTCAAGACCGCGCGTCTTCAACGGCCCTCCAACGGTCGATCGGCGCGCTTGTCGTCCGCCCCGGTCTACACAATAAGTGCTGTAAGCCTCAAGGGGATGCTCCACTTGAAGACTCAGAATACCGATCTTCTTCTGCAAAGTTCACGTCTTATTCATTGCACGGAATTACAAATGTTTCTATACACACAATAAACAATATTTCGCACTCGTGTCAACATTTTTGTGTTAAATTGTTAACATGTGTTAATCTCACATATTGCGTTTGTGTCATCTCAACACTTCGTGTTGTATCGATGTTCAACATGTGGAGTATAACATGTGTTAAAATAACACATGTTATACTTCAGTGTCGATTAACGTATTAATTTTGTGCTAATTATTGACAGAATATTTGTGCTACTTCTCAACATGTTCGCCTTAAATTAAAACCAAAATTTAAGTGGAACCGTTTAGGACATGTGAAGAAATGTGTTAAATTTAACACCAAATTTTTTATTATGTAGCGAAAGTATGTGTGAGTATGAATTGGAGCATTGTCGAATGTGTGACGAAAACGATTCAAAATCTCAAAACTGAAATCTCGACTTGTCAAGTAAACATTTACCCAAAACAAAAATTTTGCAACTCGAGTGCACATCGAGTGTGTTTGTTCCAACGAGGAAAATTTCAATATCAAGAGAACTCTACATCAAAACTTAAAAGGACACGAAAAATTTGCAGAAAAAATTTTACATGTCTTGGTTAGATTCTCCGTTAAATATGGTAAAATAAAGTAGCACACATTTATTTTATTTACATTTATATCACACTTACATTTACGTAAGACCTATATGTATAAACAGTATAAACAGAAGTATAAACAGAAGAGTATAAACAGAATAGCGTGATTGTGTCAATGTTTATGTAATATAACATTTAGAGGATCGCCTCTACGTTATTGACGCTTATCAATTTCATTAAAGGTTGTAGTATCTCCTTAAGGGGATCCTTGAGTCATCCTGTTTTAATGCTAATTTGTTAGTATTATACTCGTCACTGACTGCACAAAATTAAAAGTTCTTCTGCACAGTTACAACACACACGTTAATGTAGGCGACGGCGGTTGACTTTATTCGAAAAACGAATAAAAGTTAACAAATTATGACATTTTTTTCACTTTTAAAACAGAACGATTTTTTTAAGGCTTATGGCTTAAAACATTATTGTAAATCGAGATTAAAGGACGCGCGCCGATAAACCGCGGATTCTATTCGCAAACGCGCGGAAATTTCCACGGGCTTTTATCTCCGTTTATCTACTCGCGTTCTTGAGAACACGAAGAGATCCTAAGTGCCCGTGCTAAGGGTAATTACACACATCCGGCGTTAATTCTCGTCATCAAAAGCGTATTAGTATCACTCGCGTCGGTCGGCCTGCCGCTTTCATATTATTACTTTCATTGAGTTGCTTTAGGTATTTAATACTATTTTCACAGAAAAAAATGTGATAGTCAAAAGAACAAAATTACCTTTTTAAAAGGAAAGTAAAAAAAGTGCCAAATGCACGCGCTTCGCCGATGTTTTATTATTACAAGATTACAATTTCAACAAAAAGAATTCAGCTAAACAGTTGTATTAAAAATGTTATTATTGGAATAATCTTATTCAGAATAATTATATACGTGCGAATACTTTACTGTTATATTAAATATTAATTCTTAACTGTACAAATTTAATCTTGTACTTCTTAACTCATAACAAAAGTTATGATATCAAAAGGTTTACGCCAAGTACAAATGATAAATCATTAACTTTTAATTTCAACTTTTCAATTTTATAAACATAAGTTGTTTTAGGTATATGAAAATCTGCAGGTAAATTGAGAAAGTTGTTATATAAAAGTAAAATAATTAACAATAGAATAATTTTGAAGAAAATAAAGAATTACACGAAAGGCATTAGGCATGCCTTTTTCTTATTTGGTCAAAGAGTATCCACATTTTAAAAAACATCTACTTAGAAGTTAATGACAGTCAAAACAAGACACTGATATTATTAATATGTATTTCCTTGTGCGATCCGGACGCGCCAAATGCTTTTTGTATATAAATCTTTATTATTTTTCAAAACTATTCTATTACTAATTATGTTATTTTTGAACAATAATTTTCTCTACATTTGCTACCTGCAAATCTTTGTATAGCTAAAACAACTTATGTTTACAGAATTGAAAACTATTGAAAATGTCAAAGATTTATCACTTGTAATAAAAAAATCTCTTGATAACATAACTTTTGTAGGATTAAATTTGACAAGATTAAATTTGTATTGCTAAGAATAAAT
>NW_014566655.1:0-583 GCF_001313825.1 Dinoponera quadriceps | reverse complement strand
TTTCTCTGATCCTGCAGCCCGTCCACTTCTGAGTTGTTGTGATGCGGTTTTCCTAACTGTTTTCTTATCGATACCAATCGCCTCACCTTAGATTGATATTTTTATTAGAGTATCTGTTTCTTACTCCTCTCTGTCTTCTGTTAGTAATTTTTTATAATGATTTTTCCATTTTTCCATTGTTATTATTTGTATGTTGATATTAACCCGTACTATGTTCTCATCTATTACTTCAAAGTCGNTCTGTTAGTAATTTTTTATAATGATTTTTCCATTTTTCCATTGTTATTATTTGTATGTTGATATTAACCCGTACTATGTTCTCATCTATTACTTCAAAGTCGGTTATTTGATGTTAGTTTTTTTTTATGTATCATAACATAAAACATCTCTTTTTGCCCTTTGGTGTTTTTGTACTCCACTAAATATATGTACATAGTTTCCCATAACTTCGGTACCAGTTTCTTTCTTTTCTGTCTTTCTCAATACTACAATATCTATGCTAATATTATTTATCTCCACAGCGCGACAAAATACTTTCTCGCATTGTTGGCATATGCGTATAACGTCTACTGAAGGTTGTACT
>NW_014566654.1:0-594 GCF_001313825.1 Dinoponera quadriceps | reverse complement strand
ACTCAGCGTTCGGTACAAGGAAAACCTCCCCGCAGCACCGTGCGTGCGTAAGAAGGTCCGAGAGGGCCTTCAGAGCGATACAGATCATTCAGGAGCGTGTATCTCGACTCCGCTCGAAGGGGTGGGGGAACCTGTCCGCAGGCCGCCTTCCAAAGGACATTTCGCGCCCTTTGCGCATCGGCAAACCGTTTCGCATCGAGCATCGAGCCTAGCTCAGACACCGCGACCATGGGCGAAACGACGAGTTCTTTGCGCACGCCATTCTGGGTAGCGCGCTCGTGCACTCGCGTCAACAACAAGAGCGACGTCGACCCNTCCCCGCAGCACCGTGCGTGCGTAAGAAGGTCCGAGAGGGCCTTCAGAGCGATACAGATCATTCAGGAGCGTGTATCTCGACTCCGCTCGAAGGGGTGGGGGAACCTGTCCGCAGGCCGCCTTCCAAAGGACATTTCGCGCCCTTTGCGCATCGGCAAACCGTTTCGCATCGAGCATCGAGCCTAGCTCAGACACCGCGACCATGGGCGAAACGACGAGTTCTTTGCGCACGCCATTCTGGGTAGCGCGCTCGTGCACTCGCGTCAACAACAAGAGCGA
>NW_014566653.1:0-612 GCF_001313825.1 Dinoponera quadriceps | reverse complement strand
CGGTGGCGAGAAGTGACCTGTCCATGAACGGCCAGCTGCTATTTGAGATCTTGGGCTACAATCTATACGACGTAGAGTGCGATTTCGCTTGACGAGAGCCGTCAGAAGGCTCGATTCTAGAGCTGTGGGAAGATTTTGACCGAGAGTCATAGGAGGACTTTCATGGAGAGTCAACTGAGTACTTTAACTGAAAGCCATTGAGGACTTTGACCTAGATTTAATGGAGGACGTTGGCCGAGAGTCATTGGAGAAGTTTGACCGAAAATCAACGAAGAACTTTGACAGAGGATCATTATTGCGAATACCGCGGGCGAGTCACTCGATCAGTGCAGCTACAACTTACCGTTCGTTGTTGGGTATTCGGGNGTTGGGTATTCGGGTCAACAAACGCAAATACACGCGCATAAAGATTGCCGTTGCTGGTCGCATAAGCTTGCGGTTCCGAAGCAGCAGTTTCGTCTTGTCTCGCGTGTTGACAACGGCGACGTCGGTGGCGCGCTAAGTCGCCTCTTCGCTGCATTACCACTAGTCTTTTAAGCGAGTTCACGCCGGTATGAGTACCAAACCATTATTCCGGGTGTCACCGCGCGTTGATGTAGCGCGCGCCCGCCG
>NW_014566652.1:0-446 GCF_001313825.1 Dinoponera quadriceps | reverse complement strand
AATAACTTTATTCTCTAATATTTCGTGAAATACGGTCGTGGCGCGCAGTTGACGTATATAATTATCTGATACAAAGACTCCTGTCTGGTCGGAGATAATTCTTGGTCTCCTGAGTTTGGCAGCTATTCGAGCTCTCTTTTCTTTAAAGGGGAAGTCTACTGTAAAATTTTCAAAAAATAAATTTTTTGTTTATTGGCTTAAAAAATACTTTGAACCCCCTAAAATAAGGTACATTAGGTGTCATAGCCGGCTAAATTTTTCTTCATTGAATTTTCGACCTTTTACCAAAGCGCTCCGAAACGCATACCTGCGGCAAATTCCTATCTGTTCGGCGGGTACTGCGTAGCGACTTGCAATTCAATTTCTAACATTTTTAATACTCCAAGTCGATCAACAAATGTCACTAGGTATATTTTATAGTCAGTTAGAAGCGATTTCAACAGTAA
>NW_014566651.1:0-385 GCF_001313825.1 Dinoponera quadriceps | reverse complement strand
GCTGATTATCTTTAAAATAAAAAACCTCTCTCCAGAAACGTTTTAATATTATATTTTATTTTTAAACAAATTATACTTCAATCATACACACATGTACACTAAATAAAAAAACATATATATATTATTTATTGGTTCTTCCCCTTTTATTCTTTTTTCTTTCGCGCTAGTAACGATTTATAAGAATATACCTATCAATATAGCACGCGTATTATCTTTCTTTCTTATCATGATGGAAAAATATCTCCGCTTTATTACCCCGGTAGACAGGATACGCGCGCGGAAAAACGGAAAGAATACGAAGTATCTCAACCTCTCTGAGGTCAACCGCAATTGATATCTAATGTGCATGTGGCACTTACATTTTTATTTTATCATAACGAAACGG
>NW_014566650.1:0-566 GCF_001313825.1 Dinoponera quadriceps | reverse complement strand
TTCGCTATCGTAAACCCTTCCAACTGATCGCAGATACAACGATCTACGAACTACGCTCGGCTCCAAGATAGAATAGCGACTGATTACTGGATAGAATAATGTCTCGCGCAGTGACGCAGACTGCGTTCACCGATCTTCGAATCGCTTTGCTTTGGCAAATTCTCCAACGAAAATAGGTCGTTCTCGTTAAGTCGATACGCCCCTCCCGCTCACNCTCACTCCACTCGCTCGGTAGCTTCACGAAAGATTGCTTGATAATGATGTAACGCGTTCGTGACATTTGCGTCTATTCTCGTGAGTAGATGAGATAGGCCGGTTCTGGCGCAGTTGGATCTGTTTTACCGACCGAGTAGCAAATCCAGTTGGCGCAGTTGGATCTGTTTTACCGGCCGAGTAGCAAACACCAGTTGGCGCAGTTGGCGCTGTTTTTATTTTTTTTTACCGACCGAATAGCAGCGGACGGTAGGCGCTGTTTTTTTTTACCGACCGAATAGGGCCCTTCAGCGGTCGGTACCCTCTCCTCCGGCAGTCGGTATACCCTCGCGCACCCCTCCCCCCACCCTCCC
>NW_014566649.1:0-217 GCF_001313825.1 Dinoponera quadriceps | reverse complement strand
GTGGACGCCTCCCAGGATTGGGAGGTGGTGGTGGGGATGAGGTGACGGTCTCCCCCTCCCCCCACCCGTCGGGTGGAACAGGGCGGGGGTAGGAGGTGCCGGGACGAGGGGAGGTGAATCCCCCCCGGCCTTCCCAGACTCGGAAGAAGCGAAGGGTGCCGTCGACAGCGGCTGTAACAATAACCTGCGCGCCCGGAGGCTACGAAAGCGCGATTCG
>NW_014566648.1:0-598 GCF_001313825.1 Dinoponera quadriceps | reverse complement strand
TAGTATATTCCGGTTTCTGGTAAAATGTTTTGTCGGCCTGTGTTATTATCGTAAATATTTAGGAAATGTATACCTATATATATCATATTATTCCACTGTATAAGTAGAATTTAAGTATTAACGTAATCGTGCGATCTATACTTATTTTAATAATAGGGTATCACAATTTCAGATGTTTATTTAGATATACTACACACATACTATACTATACTACACACATACGCGAACATCTCCTCGAAGTATTCCACAAGTTGCCTTTCAAAAAAAAAATATATTNGTTGCCTTTCAAAAAAAAAATATATTTACCCAGAGAAATAAGGACCGTTCATAACAGAACCCTGCAACCGGAGGTTCGCGGGAAGGGAACGCGTAAGGGAACGCGGCTGACCGGAAGAAGAGGGATACCGCATGAGAAACAGAAGTTTTTAAAAAAAACCAAACTGAAAGCAAGGAACGCACGTGCTCGAGAACCGCGTGGGTGAGAGGCGACTGGCCGGAACGAGAGAAAAACGAGGCGATTGGCGGAAACCGATCGCGGAAGCGAATCGAGATGTATCGCGAAACGTTTGAAATTGAAGAAGTAGCAAGTGAGGCAGTT
>NW_014566647.1:0-1210 GCF_001313825.1 Dinoponera quadriceps | reverse complement strand
AGTTGCGTGCTGCCTTTGCGAAACGACAAAGCATCTTAATAAGAGACAATCTTCAGTCAAAAGAACCGTTCTGAGTCGGAGCTCTCAATGCATTAAGTTCCGAAATATCGGATTTGTTAAAACTTCAACAAAAGACATCCCTTGACAAAGGCACGAAAGCTACCATTAAAAAGTTAGCGGAGAGGATTTATCTGTTGGTAGACTACTAGTTCCGTCTATCGTTAACCAGCTTTTATAAAGTCTTGCCTATCTTTTGTAGGAACGTCAGCGGCTGACTGTTCGTCGGTAGACGATTAATTTTTTGGGTAAGGATTTGCAGAGGATCAGAGATCGTTTCAAGCATGTGAGAAAGCAGGCAAGAAATTATCTAAGCAAATTGCTGCTCTGACGATAGTGAATAAAACGGTTTTCCATCCAATACGTCAACTACCAATACAGTAAATCTCAACACGAGATGTGAGAAATTATAAGACCCTACTTACCGNAGTCAGGAGCCACTTATCGAGCGAGCCGCTATCAGGTTCTTCGGGCTCGATCCCGCTCTCAGGCCTGCCGTTAGAAAAAATAAGAAAAGCAGGGAGATTATCTCGTTATATAGCAGTGTTGGAAAAATTAACTGCTGATCCTGAAATATTGTAGGCAGTCCGCGACTATCGTATTCTTTTTTACTCCCAGCCGCTAACCCGCGTTTTCCTGCAGGAATCTGATATTGCTAAAAGCGTTGCAGAAGCCTGCGAAAGGAAATCCTGCGTTTGGTCTCAAAAGGGACTATAGAGATAGTGACTCCTTCTATAGATCAATATCTATCACGTTTTTTCTTATCGAGAAGACATCAGGAGGAATAAGCTTAAATCTGAACCTTAAAGATCTAAATTGATATCTTAAATCCCATTTTTATCCAGAAAATTGGCGTATGGTAGTCCAGTTGATGATTAAAAATTCGTGCATGACAATAGTTGATTTAGAGGACACCTACTTAATTGTTCCAATTTCTCCCGAAGACCGCAGGTCTTCGATTCCAATGGCACAAGATCACATAGCTCTGCCATTTGGCCTCTCTACAGCGCAGGATATTTTTAGAAAAATCCTACATCTGGTAGTGGAACATTTACGAGAGAGAAGACTGTGTTTAATGGTCTACTTAGATGATTCCCTTTTTTTGACACCTTCAAGGAAGATTGTTCACGAATCTGAGGTCATCTTTAGATTT
>NW_014566646.1:0-1145 GCF_001313825.1 Dinoponera quadriceps | reverse complement strand
TGAGCTGGATCCTCATCGAGCAATTCTTGCAGCTCGATATCTTCGAATTATTTCTACTGCCCGGGATGTTCTTTCGGGATGTTTACGTCAAAAACACCTTTAAAAAGCGCTCAAACCAAATTCTACACGTTCTTCCGATAGAGTTTCATCACCATACACTTCGGATAATAAACAATGCGTTTCAGTTGTGGTTTTCTTCAGGTCGAAGTAGTGAAGAAGCATATGTCGGAAAAACAGTTTGTAACGATGCATTCCCCCCGGCGAACACCACGGCCGACTGACCGTCGGCCGTCAAACGGCGCATAGCGCCACATAAACGATACACGCGCAAAGCACGCGACTGACACGTGCTCACGTAGACAACAACGTTTGTTGTTGTTGTCGAGCACGTGTCGGGATAAACGGCGAAAATGCGGTATAAAAGACCACACCGCCGTGCTATCGAGACCAGACTCCGCCGGAGTCAGCCGAGATCGCAAAATCAGAAGCTGCTCCAGATCCCATCCCCAGGTCGAGGGACCGCGACAGTGCGTACGCCGTTGCTGCTGTGAGTTCGCAGCCGACTCGACCATCCTTTCATCCGGAAAGTCCGAGGTCGTGCGTACGCGGTCTCTCCGGTGGATGTCACGGGCACCGGATTCATAACAACATCCATTTCGGGACGGTGTGTTCGCCGTCTCCACCGGGAGTTCCCGGCCCTCTTGTCCGTGGCAGACCTGAGGATCGGCACGAGTTGGGATAATGTGTTCGCCGCCTCGGCCCCTCCACTCTAGCCATTGGGGCTCTGCGTCTCCGGGGCATGCGAGTGCCCCGGAATACCGTTCCGCGTACCGCGCCGTATAATTAGAGACAACACGTGTCTCTCCGCCGCACCTCACCGGAGGTATCACCGACCGCCGCGATCCGCGAATCTGTCGCCGCCGGCTGCACGTCGGCTAGGCTCGCCCGGCCGACTCCACCGTTCCTGTAAAGAGGCACGATACCGCGTGTCCTCCACACCGGGAGTCGACCGACGCGGGCACTCCACGTGCAGCAACCACGGCGACCCGCGTACCGCAAACAACCGCCGCGACCCGCGTACCGTGACGCCGAGTAAAGCAGGTGCATTCCGCCGTCGTGCACTCCAATGCAAAACCGTCAGATTT
>NW_014566645.1:0-1347 GCF_001313825.1 Dinoponera quadriceps | reverse complement strand
CCGAATGTAGCATACCGTATTTTTTGTATTTATTTATTTATATTTTTTTTGTATTTTTTGTACGTTTTACTTTTTTTATATATTTGTATATTTTATATCTTACTACTTTTTAATGGGAATTTATTTTTTTTTTCTGTAAATTTTCAAATGATTAATTTTGAAAATTATGATAAATTCTGAAACATGGAATAACGGAAAGTGATATATTACTACGCTCTTTACATATAATGCCGGTCTGTTTTCTTATATTATGCGATTATCAAATAGTGTACCGCTTCTTCTTTGAATAAAGTTTGGTAAGTCTTCCATTTCTGATGGAAAATGTTCTGCCATAAATCGTAATGGTCATCAGTGATTTCATTCTTGGTGCTGTATGAAGGAATAATTCTAATAAGAATGAATTGTATATAGACTTTCTGCAATCGATGTATGGAAATCTAATTGGGTCGTATTCCTTTCACGGCGCAATTAATTGTAAATCATAAAAGCATTAAAAATCGTATTGTTGAAGAAATTATAATATAATTTATGATACCACTTGAGTATTTTTTGAAGAATATTATAAGGACCAAAAGATTGATTCAATAATTCTGCACCTCCCATGTTCTTGTCATAGAACATTACCACATTAGGATTAGCAATGATAGTATTATTCTGTCTATTTATTTTATTCGTGTTTACTATCTGTGCAACGTTGAGAGCATTGTGATTATTCAAAGTCTATCACCCGGTAGAAACTCCTGCAAACCAAATTTCATGCGAATCGCATAATTTTTTAATTGTTGGACGCTTTTTGGAATCCGCCATATTGAATTTTGAAATGTTGATTCCGGAATCGGATTCAGCGAACCAAAAAATTTTCCCTGACAGTCGTCATGTAAATTCAATAATTCTTTTATGGAAATTACTTTTGGCCCAAAAGCATATTTTTTGACTGACATTGAAAGGATTAAATATGTGCCAAACGTTAAGTAGAGATACGGTAATCTCAAAGGGAACTCTGTATTTAACAATGAGTTTGTTGCAGTTAAAAAAAACATTAATAAAATCATTTGTACGAAAGCTATGATATTGTTTCTACGTTTGATCTAGATAAGTGTTATGATAACGCGTTTTATCGAACTCACTTGACATATTTGAAAGAATTTCAGGGACGTGGATCGGCATTGTCGTAAATACTCAACCTGATTGTTAACGTGAACAAATGCAATCCGTTGTACGTGGGGTTACATCGAGTTACCTCGAGAGATACGGCTAAAGAAAGCAATGTTTAATACTCTATCCACAAATAATATATATTTTACGTAGGCAGTTCTACATCCAGCCGAAAGATATGCAGATTGCGTA
>NW_014566644.1:0-1208 GCF_001313825.1 Dinoponera quadriceps | reverse complement strand
GCTTTTCGCGGGATCCTCCCCTGCCTGTTCTGCGACCGGGTCGCGGGACTTTGCGCCTTTCTTATTGTAAGATGACGATCCCGCTATCTGTCGCCGACCGTCCGTCCGGGAGAAGGTCTCCCCGTCCCTCCGTGTCTCGTTCCAGACGTACCGTCCGGGGCCCTCGCTCCCGTTTGTCCTTGCTTCCGCCGGCCGCTCCACTCCTAGTCTGTCTTCCTGTCGTCAAATGTTTTGGCTTACGGGTATTCTTACACTCAAAAAAAAAAGAAATTTAGTAGCTGCAGGTTTATGTCTTGTGCGCAAACGGCGCACAGGACCAAAATTCGGTTACTCGGTCGCCATCTCTTGCGAGAAGGCGCGAGCCTCCGGCTCCTCCGCCAGGCCACGGCCCGAGTGACGAGCAAAAATTTGCATCGTTATAGTTTCACGAACGTTTATACGTGTTGAAACTTGAAATGATATTATCGGACAAAACTTTCCGATAGACCTAATACAACAAATATACAAACTATAAACCGAAAGATATTTCTAATAGACATTGGTAATGTGATTAAAATTTTCTTTTAATATACTTGCAATATAACATGAAATGTTCTCAGCGTATATTGAGTAGATCGTGGTTGCGGAAATAGGAACATCCTCAGGATATGTTCAGAATATTGTAGTATGTATTTCGCATATTCATGGGATATTCGCAATCTACATTCGCGATATAATGCGTACATACTTAGAGTCTACCTGTGCTGTATAAGATAACATACAAATAATTTATGCATTATTTGTTATATTACTGCAATAAACAGTGTTTACAGGACATTTCAAGCATTTTCTTTAATTATATGTAACTTTGAAACAAAGATATTTAGGATACAAGTTCATATGACATTATTTATTTTAATATGTAAATTTACCTTCTGAAATATGGACGTATATTTATTAATCAACCTGTATACACTATGTATGTGTTATACAAAGTCCCACTTAACTCGAGCATCTGNAAAAAATGCTAGAAGAAAACATTGGTTGATTTGGAGGGGCAAATATTATGGTAGGCAGAATATTTTTTTTTAATTACATTTTTCAAAATTTAAAAGTCATTGAATTTTTTTTAGTGGAATTACATATTTTTATTATCGCTATATGATAGTCAAGACGAATCCAACGACGTATAACACTATGACCTTCACGTGACTTTGAATACGATAAAT
>NW_014566643.1:0-881 GCF_001313825.1 Dinoponera quadriceps | reverse complement strand
ACGAATTCCTGCAGAGCCTCTTTCTGCGGTTCGGAGAGCTGGCAATGGAAGAGGTGATGCACCGCAGTGTCCTCGCCGTCCTCGCAAGCACACATCCCACCGTCTGGGAGTCCCAGATCCACGAGGTGCCTCTGGAAGTTGCCATGTCCGGTGATCATTTGCGTGACATAGTGGACGGTTTTGAATCAGGACACACCAACTCTAGCCCCGACATTGCTGAAGAAGACACGTATGATGTGATTTTTGACAGAAAAAGACCATCTATTCTGCCACATCTCGGTTGCCGCTAGTCTCACGAGGTCCAACGCATCCTTTTGGTTCCCTGCGTAGGGAACAGTCCTATTTCCTACATTGGCTTCCCTCTCTTTTTTAACTTCGAATCGCGCCCGGTATTTCGCGAAAAGAATGTTGGCGGGAGCCGCGCCCGCAGCCACACAGAGCGACTCAGGCTATGTGATACGCGGCGGTCACCGAAATGAGCACTCGACGCTGCAGGGACCTGAGGACTTTCAGGACGCCCCTGGTGCACAGGTCGGTCCACCCAGCGGCAGCGTATGCCACTGGCGGTGCGAACATACCCCGGTATATAGCCGAGAGCGCCCCGAAACGCAGGCCCCATTTACATCCTGCCTGCCTGCCTAGCTTATTAAAAAGCGAACCGACCTTTTCGCTGAAATATTTGCAATGGGTGGATTTACCCATTCCTCTATCTATGTGGATGCCAAGGTACCTGATTGATTTCTTAAATTGAATCTTATTATTTCCTAATCGGATTGTCAGTGGCCTACTCGCGAGGTCAGCCTTTTCGGCCATGACCGTTTCGTTTTCGATCGGGACGCGATCCTCCCCGCCAGCCCATTGGGGCCTTTTTGACAAGGTCG
>NW_014566642.1:0-414 GCF_001313825.1 Dinoponera quadriceps | reverse complement strand
GATATATACAATCAGACGACAGCTTATTGTGAGTGAAAAATTTTTAAATGAATGAAAAAGTTGTAAGAACCAGTAAATGTATTAATTTTATTGCCGCTTAGAAAGAAGAAAACGAGATTCAAAGTTTTGTAAAAGAAGCAATCCGTTCGATTACAAAACAATAGCATGTGCTATTCATTATTCCCACTTTTTCATCTTATAAATATAACTAAGTCTGTCGAATACAAACAAACCTTCCAATGCTTCTCCACATCTATCCTAGGGTCGTTTTTGATTCTTTTGATCAACTCTTTTGCCATATAAAGCATATCATCGGACGTAGCACCGCTTTCAGCGACATTCAGTTGCGATGCATCATCAGTTGTCAACGAATCTCCCAAAGCATAGCCTATCAAATTGTGGTTGAATTCCTGT
>NW_014566641.1:0-781 GCF_001313825.1 Dinoponera quadriceps | reverse complement strand
AACATTGAAAAAATCGGTAAGAAAAGTTGTCGTCTCCTATCAGTTGTTATTCGTGATTGGACGCCGAGCGATCGCAATAATCAAACGTTCCCGACTTTCAAGTCGGTTAAACGTATCTTCATGCACCGTGTACTTTCTTGGATGTTCGTTGCGTTTCGAGTCGAGAGATATTATTACGGATTATGTACATCGATACTTTATTTATCTTTTCCCTCGAGTAATAAAATATTTCGTCGACCCTTAAAATACGTAATCAGACCTCGGTCGAGTATCGGGTTATTTAACGCGTGTATCTTCGATCGGATCTTGTCTATGCGAATGTCAGTGTTAATATCAATGTCAGTGCCACGACGGAGCACGCAAGATGATGGGTCGCGAAACACCTCGGATGGAGGACGTAGAACAATGAGACGAGAGAAGCGATACATCATGTATTTCCATGATGAATCAAATTGTTTATTATAGAGGAGGTTTTTCTTTTTCATCGACGTTTGGCGAATTCACCACGAACAGAGAAGTATCCGAATCGAAATCAGACCAACATTTATAGTCGGTCATCACTTGACAAATAATTATTATTAACTTCCAATTATTCGTCAACCGATATCCGTGTTTATTAATTCATAAGAGAAACCTGGATTCAAACAACGCAATAACGGCGCATAAATATGAATCTGTAATTGATTACGTTCCCAATCAGAGATACTAAATAATTCACAATTGTGAATACTGACCTTATAATGTAATGTGAATTTTGCAAATGCTGATTTTCACGTCTAAT
>NW_014566640.1:798-1093 GCF_001313825.1 Dinoponera quadriceps | reverse complement strand
GCGTGTTGCTTTCTCGCTACGTAGAAGACTTTACCTCCAGCCGAAAGGTCCCCTGACGACGTGGACAACCGACCACGTGGGTCGACGGTGACGCTCCAAGCGAACGTCCCCGCGGAGTTTCTCCCCGCGGCGGCCTGCGGTTCCGCTGCGGAATCGCGAAAAGCATGACGACGCCACTTACAGCAGTCACGGAGGCGTTCAGAGACAATGTCCAAACGGGGTGTGTTGCTCTCTACGGAAACGACGACGTTACTTCCGGCCCAGGGGTTACCTGACGACCGGAAAAAACGACTTT
>NW_014566640.1:0-679 GCF_001313825.1 Dinoponera quadriceps | reverse complement strand
CGCTCAGAGACCAAGTCCAAACCTCGCGTGTTGTTTTCAACTGACACGACGACGTTAACACCGGCCGAGTGGTTCCCCGACGAACTCGACAACCGACCACGTGGGTCGACCCCCGTCGGGGGGAGGGGGTCACCACCCTCCGGGCGAACTTTCCCGCGGAGTTTTGCCGCTCTGCGGCCTGATTTTCTATTGCGGAATAGCGAAAACCATTACGACGTCACCTCCGGGGGCGCCGAGGCGCTGAGAGACCAAGTCCAAATGCTGCGTGTTGCTTTCTCGCTGCGCCGACGACGTTACATCCGGCAGGATTTCTCTGACGACCTGGACAAACGACTACGTTGGTCGACGGGGAGTCTTCAGTCGAACGTCTGCGCAGAATTTCGCCGCGCTTAGGCCAGCATTTCCGCTGCGGAATCGCGAAAACCGTAACGACGTCACTTCCGGCGGGCGCCGAGGTGCTCTGAGACAATGTTCGTACGCGGCGTGTTGCTTTCTCGCTGCCCCGACGACGTTGACTCCGGCGAAGGGGTTCCCTGTCGACTTTGACAACCGGCCACGTTGGTCGACGGAGATCCTACGGCGAACGGCCCCGCGGAGTTTCGCCGAGCTGCGGCATGCGGTTCCGCTGCAGAATCGCGAAATCCGTGACGACGTCACTTCCGTCGTGCGCTGAGGCGCT
>NW_014566639.1:0-2267 GCF_001313825.1 Dinoponera quadriceps | reverse complement strand
AGTGCTTCAACATCGGTTTTCCTGCAACTGGTGCAAACCATTCTAGCAGTACAGTGCAGTCTCAACAATAAGAACAATTATCCAACGGATCGTTCGGGAGAAATCGCAGATAACAATATTGAATTCGATTTTATCATCGTGGGTGCCGGAACTGCAGGATCAGTAGTAACTAATCGTTTAACGGAAGTAGAAAACTGGAAAGTGTTACTGATCGAAGCTGGAGATGATCCTTCGCCTGTTAGCAAAATCCCTGGGTTATTCGCACATTTGATATCATCGCCGGAAAGTTATGCTTACGACACTGAATTCGATGAACGCACTTGCCAAAGTTACAAAAACAAAATCTGCACATGGCATACGGGTAAAGCTCTCGGTGGTAGCTCCGCAATAAACGGTATGCTCTACATTCAGAGTAACGAAGAGGATTACAATGAGTGGTCCCGGATGGGAAACGAAGGATGGAGCTACGAGGAGATTTTACCATATTTTAGAAAATCACAAAACTGCGACGGTGTACACACTGACGAGTGGAGAAAAAAGTATTGCGGTCACGGTGGACCATTGTATATCAGATATTTTAATTGTAGCGTCACAGATATGCAAAAAATGTTTATGGACGCTGCTCGTGAACTGAATGTACCTATATTAGAAACCATCAACGGTAACAAATATATTGGATACGGCATGGCTCAGGGAACTTTGAATGAAGGTCGCAGGATGAGTACGCCAGAGGCTTTCTTATCGCCGATTAAAAACAGGAGCAATCTGTACGTGATGAAGTCAACCCGGGCCGACGCTGTTCTCCTGGATGGCACTCGTGCGATCGGAGTACGCGTGACTCTGAAGGATGGCAGGTCGATCGACGTGAAAGCATCAAAGGAAGTGATTTTATCCGCCGGCAGTATCGCCAGTCCACAACTGCTCATGCTCTCCGGTATCGGGCCTAAGCAGCATCTGCTCGAAATGGGAATACCGAACGTTGTTGATTTGCCAGTCGGCAAAAATCTTCAAAATCATGTCGGTTGGCCAGGTTTACATTTAGCTTACAAGAACGAGAGCGCGACACCACCATCGCCTACATTTATATTGGACGAAGCTTATCAATATTTGATACATAAACAAGGTATTTTGGCAGCCAACGGTGGATTAAATTTTGTAGGTAATGTCAATGTAAATGATGCGAACTCCAAATATCCCGACACACAGATTTATCACTTCCACTATCCACGATGGCATGTAGATAATATGAACACAATTTGGAAGGCATTTCCAGCAGATGAGGAGATAAAGCAGAATGTATTGAAAATGCTTCAGGAATTTGATATGGCGGTATTCATGCCGTGTGTATTAAAGCCGAAGAGCTCGGGTGAGTTGCGGCTACGTAGCAAGGATCCCGCGGTTCCTGTTAAGATCTATGCGAACACTTTCTCCCAGCAAGAAGATGTTGAAACGATGATGAAGGCCTTAGACTTCATAAAGAAAATGCTGAAGACCGAGACATTTACACGACGAGGAGTATGGCTGTATCATTTGGACATTCCAGGTTGTCGACACACTGAACCTGATACGGATGAGTATTGGTTATGTAACTTGCGACATATGTCTACCATGATCTTCCATCCCGTTGGTAGCGTTAAAATGGGTCCAAGAAACGATCCTACGTCAGTAGTGGACGCTAGATTAAGAGTACACGGAATGCAAGGTCTGAGAGTCATCGATGCATCTATCATGCCGACAATCACCAGCGGAAACACGATGGCGCCTACGATAATGATAGGCGAAAAAGGCGCGGATTTAATTAAGGAGGATTGGGTAGCTGTAAAGGACAAGCAAGAATTATAGAAAGGAGTACAGTAACGTTACGTGTTATCGGCGTTTATCATATAGATATATATATATGAAACTTTACGGTTAAAGTTTCATTTTCTCTATCTCGTCGTGTTATATATATGACGAACTATTATACTGGAAAATTTTATTTTATACCGTTTGAGGGTACAAACATTATATATATTATTTTATCAAATAATTCTATAACATATATTTTATTTTGTAATGTATTTTACTATACGAAAGTGGTTTGATAAGTAACTTAGCTTGATATTAAAGATAACAATTTGAATTGTGTAACGTAGTTTATTTT
This sequence comes from Dinoponera quadriceps, assembly GCF_001313825.1. Taxonomy (NCBI): domain Eukaryota; kingdom Metazoa; phylum Arthropoda; class Insecta; order Hymenoptera; family Formicidae; genus Dinoponera; species Dinoponera quadriceps. The sequence continues at coordinate 124 of NW_014566639.1, read as the reverse complement.
TCGACATAGTTCCCTCGAAATTCAACGCTCTGGCCACAACGTTATTCTATGTTCGCTTTATTCGGTTCAAAATTTATGCATAGTATTCTCCAGTAATGGTTTTCCCCTTCTCGAAGTAGTTAAT
>NW_014566638.1:0-372 GCF_001313825.1 Dinoponera quadriceps | reverse complement strand
AAAACGAAACAACGTTAACAAGAAAACAACTTCAACTATATTTACTATTTACAAGGGAACACACGTAACTCGCAGAGTTAAGCTCTCTTTTTCGTTACAGACCGTCGCGCACGTCACGGCGACTCGACCGCCTTAGAGAGAATCTTTTTAACCCGTTGTTTATTAGTCAACGCTGATCATCTCTTGTTTACGACTCGTTGCTAAGAGAATTTGCTGGATGTTCAGGGCGCTAAAGGCGCGGGCATCAAGACACGGGCGCAACACTGCCCCCTTCTTTAAAATTGTCGACCCGACAATTGAAATCCAGTTTCCAATATCCTCGTCGCTTCCCGTACTATGAACACGGGCTCCAGCCCGTGCTAACGTACGGCG
>NW_014566637.1:0-469 GCF_001313825.1 Dinoponera quadriceps | reverse complement strand
GACTGGGCGCTGGCATCCGACGCATACAGTTCTGCCTCGTCGGATGCCACGCCCCACGGCCCCCGGATCACCCTCCGGGTCCTCACAGGAGACGAGCGGGGGTCCTGCGACTCCCCCACGTCCCCCTCGGTCCCGGTGGTGGCCGGGGTAACCGGCCTCCTCCCCGCGCATTCTTGCGGGGGCGAAAAGCGGGCCACCAAGTTCTTGACTGTCCCCTCCGTAGGGGGGGACCGCACCACCTTCCCGCGGCCGGGGACCAGTCCAAACGCGACCGCCATCTCAATATCCTCCTCGCCTGCGGGCGACGCCGACCCCCGCCCCCCCGTGGCTCGCGCCGCCGCGCCCAACCCGGCTAACCGCCCCTCACTAGCCCCGCTCCCGCGCGACACGTCGGAGGCACCGCCGTCACCCAGCGCCACAGCAGTGGCAACACCGGATGCGAAACGCATCCCTCCACGAATGTCCGGAA
>NW_014566636.1:0-452 GCF_001313825.1 Dinoponera quadriceps | reverse complement strand
GGAACCTTCCTCTCCTGGACTGACCAGGAGTTCATTGACAAGGTGGGGGACAACACCGCACTTTGCAGGTAGCCACGGTTTTGTCTGCCCTCCAGCGTCTTTTCCTTAAACTGAAACATAAGATTACGGGCGGTCAGCATGTTTTCTATTTACCCAATCAGTGCATTTGGTGCGCTGTGATTTATCATGGCTTCTTCTATCGCTTTATTTGAAGTGCTATCAAATGCTCACATGATATCCCCAATATCCCAGAGCATATCTTTTGATTTCCAGCTTGTCTGACCTTTCCTGTCCCGTGTGCACCAGTTTTCAATCATTCTCAGAGCTGTCACCATATGTTCTCTGAGAGTTTCCAGGGTGTTTCCTCTGACAACCACAGCCACATTTCCACGTAGCCATAGACTTTGGAACCTTCCTCTCCTGGACTGACCAGGAGTTCATTGACAAGGTGG
>NW_014566635.1:0-555 GCF_001313825.1 Dinoponera quadriceps | reverse complement strand
TTATACATAACTGTCATTTAAAAAATTGATTACGATATGTGCGTTGTATGGTGCGCGCTATCCTGCTGTTTCAACATATTCTATATAGTGTTAAGATTAATATCTTTTAACATCTCTAGTAATTCATTTTCTAAAAGACTGAAATATTCAACTCCGTTAAAGTTGCCTTCAAAGAAGTATGGTTCCACGATATGACTGTCTATCATATCGCACCAAACATTACCTTCCAGCGATGTTGATTATTTATCAATATAACAAACCCAGTGCGGATTCAATCGCAAATAATAATGGCAATTGTACAATTTCATTTTATGATATTCTGAAAAGTCTCTTCTTCATTAAACGCCATCAAAGAATGTGAGATCGAATGTTATTTGCTGCTATGCACCTGCAAAATTTCATGCGAAATCTATTTTCGTTATCAGAAAATACTCGTTATCAAGTTATTAATACAGAAAGTCATTAGAAAGTAATTATTTGTTTGGGATGCTGAAAGGAACATTGGAAGGGCAATGTTTCAAGGACGATGCGGGTATAAAAGATTTCGTGCGCAAT
>NW_014566634.1:0-1149 GCF_001313825.1 Dinoponera quadriceps | reverse complement strand
CGCGCCCATTACTCCGAATAAGATTTTTGTTATGTAATCTATTCCGTCACTTACTCCTCGTCGTGAATTAGCTGTGCTTTTATATATTTCATTTATATTGTCTATCGTTTCTCGTATTCGTCCTAGATTTCTTTCTGTGATTTTGTGCAAATTCACACATATGTGTGATGAATGGCATGTTAAATGTGTTTGATGGAGATATCCTTTTATTTGGTTGTAACGGTAATTCAGGGATTCGATATCCAGTTCAATTACTATCTTCCAGGTCGCGGCTACTTGGTGAAATTATCCCAGTTTTTTAAAGTAGAGCCCTGATATATTGCGAAATTCTTGAAGTGTGTAAGGTTGCCTCTCCTGGAGCTCGCTCGTTGTATATCTAACATTGCTGAGCATGACTATCCTGCAAGTAGATAGTAAAGGAAGAGTGGTTGTGTGTATTTTTTTCTCTTTTTTTTTCTCTTTTATCTGTATCATGTTTTTTGCATTTCTACATTAGTTATCAAGGTAGAGTTTTAGACGATTTGCACGAGAGATTAGGGTGTTTCGGCCTTTTTTTATTATATAGTTAACATCGGAGTGTTTCTTAAGTATTTCATATGGCCCTATCTACATAGCGTCGAGTTTCTTTGATCTAAATCGGCGTACGGTTCTATCATATAATAAAACTTTGTCACCTACTTGGTATTTGATCCGTTTGGCTTCCTGGTCGTAGTATTATTTGCTTTTTATTTTTTCATCCTTGGCATGATCCCTGGCTAGCTGATTTGCTGCGCGTAATCTCTGTTTGAGTTCATGGGCATAGTCGTCGAAGGTGTATGTAGGTTTGGGTGGTAGGTATACGGCAGAAGGTAATGTTGTTTCATGTCCGTATAATAGCTTGAATGAAGTATAACTTGTGCTGGTATGTGGGGTAGTATTATATGTGAAAATTGCATAGGGCATCCATTCATCCCTGTCTGACTGGTCGGTATTAATGTAATGCCTTAAGTATTCCGCGAGCGTTCTATGCGAGCGTTCTAGCGCGCCATTGCTTTGTGGGTGATGCGCTGTTGTTTTTATTTTTATTCTTTATAGTTTGCAAGTGTTTTTAAACACGTTGTTTAAAAAATTTGTTCCTTGATCCGTTAATATTTTATCAGGAATATCGTA
>NW_014566633.1:0-747 GCF_001313825.1 Dinoponera quadriceps | reverse complement strand
TCACCTATAGTTAAATTACAATTTGTAGTAAATATCTCACCGAAAAATATACATTTATTTGCATGTACTGCACCATATTTGAATTATAAAATTTATCTAAGCAGAAAATTTACTCTCATTATTTGAATATTAATGCAAATAAAACAGGACGTAGTGTTACGTCCTGGAAGAGGACGAACGCAACAAAATTGTTTACTCGCGCACTGGCGAGTCCTAAACGTACTGGTAGGTCTGCAGATCAGGTCAAGGTCCGGAGAGGTCCATTTATTCCGATCACAGAACGTACGTTAGGTGGTCCTTTATTTAGGTCAAAGAACTTAATCTCTTTACCTGGGATAGGACCATATGAGTGTGTTGAGAGGGGAATTTATATTTAGGTAATTGAAAGGAGATGAATAAATAGTTTTAACGACTTAATTAAATTTAGGGCATTTTGAATAAAACAGTTTATTAATAACATAATTTGGTTCTCGGATGGATAAATAATAGTGGTAAATTGATAAGAAAAGTCATTGTAAAAGATACAACATTTAANCAATGAAATATGTGGGTTAACATTAAACAAATTTTTATAAATCAGCATTACTGGAATAACGCAAATACAAGATGAAGATTAAAGTAAGATTAAGCAAAGGATAATTTGTGTAACTTAATTTAATACAATCGGATATAACGCAACAAGTATGTTTAACATATCAGTATAGCGAGGAAAACATCGTTATATAATACAATGAAAACAATAATCAC
>NW_014566632.1:0-1897 GCF_001313825.1 Dinoponera quadriceps | reverse complement strand
GCGCAAAATAATCGTCGATGTTAACAATATATTTGAACTATAATATTGATACGGCTCAAAATAAGTCGTAATTTTAAACGTGAAAAAGGGACTACGTCATCTCTGGCGGGCGCTGAGGCGCTCAAAGACTGTCCGAAAGCGGCGTGTTGCTTTCGACGACGTTACCACCGGCCGAGAGGTTCCCTGACGACCTGGACAATCGGTCTCGTGGGTCGACGGGTAACCTCTGGGGGAGCATCCCCGTCGAGTTTCGCCGTGCTGCGGCCTGCGGTTTCGCTGCGGAATAGCGAACACCGCGACGACGGCACAGCCGGCGGACGCTGAGGCGCTCAGAGATTATGTCCAGACACGGCGTGTTGCTTTCGACGACGTTACCTCAGGCCGAGGGGTTCCCTGACGGCCTGGACAATCGGTCACGTGGGTCGATGGGGACCCTCCGGGGGAGCATCCCTGTCGAGTTTCGTTGCGCTGCGGCTTGCATTTCCGCTGCAGAATCGCGTGAATCGGTACGACGTCACCTCCGGCGGGCGCTGAGTCGCTCAGAGCCTAACTCCGAACGCGACGGGTTGCTTTCGACGACTTTGCCTCCTGCCGATGGTTTCCCAGACGACCTGGACAGCCGACTTCGTGGGTGGACGGAAATACCCCGGGGAACATCCCCGTCGACATACGCCAGACTGCGTCCGGCGGTTCCGCTGCGGACTCGCAAAAACCGCGACAATGTTACCTCTGGCGGACGTTTAGGCGTTCAGAAACTAAGTCCAAACGCGGCGTGTTGCTTTCAACAACATTACCACCGGCCAAGTGGTTCCCTTACGACCAGGACATCCGACTTCGTGGATCGAAGAGGACTCTCCGGGGGAACCTCTCCGTCGAATCTCTCCGCGCTGCGGCAAGCGGCAAGACGTTACTTCCGGGGGAGAGTTTCCCTGACGACCTGGACAATCGATCTCGTGAGTTTGGGGGGACCCTCAGGGACGACATCCCCGTTGAGTTTCGACGCGCTGCGGAATACGTTTCCGTTGCGGAATCGTGAAAACCGCGACGACGTCACCTACGGCGGACGCTATGGCGCTCAGAGACTAAGGCCAAACGCGGCGTGTTGCTTTCTTATAACGCCGAAAACGTTAACTCCGGCTGAGGGGTTTCACGACGACATGGACAACCGACCTCGTGTGTCGACTCTCCGGGCAATGTGTCCAATATAGTTTCGCCGCGCTGCGGCCTGCGTTTCCGCTGGGGAATCGCGAAATAGCGACGACGCAACTCCGGCGAGCGCTGAGGCGCTCCAAGACTAAGTGCGAATGCGGCGCGTTGCTTTATACGTACTCTGAGACGTTACCTCTGCCCGGGGGGTTTCTTGACGACCTGGACAACCGAAATTGTGGGTCGATGCGTTCCCTCCGGGCGAACATCTTCGCCCTATTTCACTGCGCTGCGGCCTGCGGTTCCGCTGCGGTATCGCGGTAACCGTGACGATGTTACCTCCGGCGGGCGATGAGGCGCTCAAAGACTAAGTGCGAATGCGGCGTGTTGCTTTCTACGTTTCCGACGGCGTTAGCTAGAGCCGGGGTCTCACTGACGACATGGACAACTGACCTCGAGTGTCGACGCGGAAACTCCGTTTGAACATTCTCGTCCATGTTCGCCGCGCTATGGTCTTCGGTTCCGCTGCGGAATCGCGTAAACCCTGACGACGTCAACTCCGGCTGGCGCTGAGACCTTCAGAAAATAAGTCCGAATGCGGCGTGTTATTTTCTCACCGCGCCGATGACGTAACCCCCGGCCTAGGGGTTACATGACGTCCTGTGTAAACGACCATGTCGGTCGACGTGGACCCTCCTGGCAAACGTCTCCGTCGAAATTCGCCGCGCTACGGCCTGCGGTTCCGCTGCGG
>NW_014566631.1:0-1375 GCF_001313825.1 Dinoponera quadriceps | reverse complement strand
AGACAACACCCCACACTGCAACAGGTTGGTCTGCCTTCCAACGTCTTTTCTTCACACTGAATCGTAAGATTCCTGGTGGTCAGCATGTTTTCTATCTATTCAAACAGTGCTTCTAGTGTGCCGTAATTTATCATGATTTTATCGCTTTATTTAAGGTGTTATCAAAGGTTCCCTCAATGTCTAGGAAACATCCCAGGGCATGGCTTCCAACTGGGTCTCTACTGCGCTCAATAGGTAATGTGGAGCGGTCTCTGCGGACCTGCCCTCTCTATAAGCATACTGACAGTTCACTAGTGGTTTTTCCGTTAACAAGGTTGATTTCCAATATCTATGTATTATTCTTTCCAATGTTTTCAAGATGACGAGACATCGGTCTAAAGTCCTTATCAAGGATGTGACCGTTTCACTGCTGTACTCTGTTGGAGGATGGCCTCTACGTTGCTTGTGATAATGCAGGTTCTAACTTTGCTTCTGTTATTTGCACGAAGGATTTTTCCGCAGCTGTTTAGGCTCCTAATTCTGTCCCTAACAAGACAAGGCTCCTGCACTAGCGCTATTTGTACTATTAGTGCTGGTTTTGTTCGTTTCACAGCGATGCTCCTGGCTAGAATTGTTGAGGTTGTTGTCTTTGCTATGATTCAAATTAATCTGTAAGAATGGAATCTCAGAGTCCGCATTTATAAGCAGACCCACGCTGATCCCCCTTCTTAGTAGCCTTTCCGCGGACTTTCCCAACCAACTTTACTGTTGATTTGTTCAGCCCATAGAAAAGTTTAAAGTTGATGTGTTTTAAGGCCCTCTCTTTCCTGACTAGGGCAGCAAAGTGGGTGCTAGTGGCATCTCTTCTTTCGCTCCCCTTTGCGACCACCCAGTCGTCCCCCAGGCCCGGGTTTTGCCTATTAATTTTAAACCTCCTTGACAGGCAATTTCGAGTTCTCCACGTGCACCACGACTCAATGTTGCTTTGGCAGCTCATAGACGTGCAGCGCATGCAATTGAATCCCACTCTCCAACGCGAATTCCGACGCCAGGCTTTTCAACCAGGCAATGGACTGTTCGTCGGTGCAGTTGAAGACCACTACCCCNCAGGCTTTTCAACCAGGCAATGGACTGTTCGTCGGTGCAGTTGAAGACCACTACCCCGTCCCAAGTCGACACGTTCTTAAAGGTGGGAGCTTTTGTGCTCTTGGCTAGGCCAAGGATACAACCCTCTACTCCTTCCTTGAGTTCCTTCCTTCTCAGTTGTTCGTCAGGGTAGGCCATCGGAACGATTGCCATCCTGACTACCCCCAAGGCGGCCTGAGCAAAAGTCCTTTGGTCACTGACCTTTGGCCTTTTGCCCGGTTGCTCTTCATCCAAAAGACTGAGTATACTC
>NW_014566630.1:0-394 GCF_001313825.1 Dinoponera quadriceps | reverse complement strand
ACCAACGGTGCTTGATGAAATCTAATAGTTTTAGGGGTTCTCTCGTTCGACTCTGATAGATCTCAATGAGAAACTTCCTATTCTATCATACTTCTCCACTACTATCGAATCATAAGTGCTTCCAAAACCGACGGTCCTTGATGAATATTATCTGCGTTAGAGGTCCTGTCCTTCGACACAGATAGTTCTCAATGAGAAACGTCCTATTCTAACATGTTTACCAATCACTCGTGGTCAAAAAATATTAATTTTACATATTCTAATATATGTTTTTCTAGTTATGAAATTTTGAATACTTGCTTTTCCTACATGTTTTTCCAATACTACCGATTGACAAATACTTTTAAAACCAGCGGCCCTTGATGAAATCTATTTATGTTAGTGGTCCTGTCTA
>NW_014566629.1:0-1328 GCF_001313825.1 Dinoponera quadriceps | reverse complement strand
CGTGTTAAACGCATGAATTACTACGTTCCCGTTAAGGAAAGCAAAACGTATCCATTCAAGAATAAATGTGACACATAAATCATAAGTTTTTTACTTCACCCTGAATTTTATATATAATTTCTGAAAAATTTTCTAGTTTTATTTTTTCATAGCCTTATAATTCAATTTTTTTACAGACCGCATCGAACAACTCATATTTTGGACAAGAGATACACCTTAACATCCACAACATATAAATATCTGGAAATCGCTATCATTGCAGGACCTGTCTCGTTTGAAGAATTTGCCTTTTGTAACATTTGTTGCAATCAACTGTTATTGCCTATTTCAACATAGAAAGCGGTCAAGAACCTGCAAACATCGAGCGACATACACAGACAACGGAATTTCATTCTTCACCAATATAAATTCGAGAACAAGCGGTGGAATTTTGCAAAATTCACGGTGAAAAAGCTTACTCTGGTGAATATGTCTATGTATTTAAAATCGGAAGCAATGAATATGTTATTTAATCTCGAGCATTGCATTGAACATACGTACTCATAGCAGTGTGAAAATAGCATTTTGTTTGTATAAGTTTAAAGAATTTGTAAAAATTTTACAACCAAGTAATATCATCGATATATGTTAGGAGCTTGCGAAACATTTGGGAGTAAGAACATTTGGGAGTGACGCAGGAAACCGTTTCCAAACGTTTACATGAGATGGGTAAGATCCGAAAAGAAAAAGAACGCGTTCTGCATGAGCTTACTGAAGCCAACAAAAATCAACGAGTGGCTGTGTGTCTTTATTTTCTTAATAAGCAGCGTCGGAAGTTTTTCTTGTGGAAAATCTGCGGACGAAAAGAAATGGATATTCTATAATAATCTGAAACGAAGAAAATCATGCGTAAATCTCAGCGAACCATGAATATGGGTCACAAAGCGACCCAATCGCTTCAGGAGGAAGGTTCTGCTCTACATTTAATGGGATATCGAGGGCGTGCTCTATTATGAACTGTTTGAATCGGGTAAAACAATTACTGCGGAATACTATCAATGCTAATTAATCCGTTAGAGTCAAGAATTAGATTAGAAACGGCCGTATAGTGACAAAGGCAAACGTTCTGTGAAATTGTTGCACAACAACGCCTGGCTACATATTGCTTCCAAGACAAAAGGCACCGTAATGAATCTTGGCTGGGAAGTCTTGCAGCACCAGACATATTTATTAGATATTGCTTCATCCGATTATTACTTGTTCCGACTAATGCAACAAACTTTGTCCGATACTTACTTCGAATCAGTGGATGAGATCCAAAAATGGCTTGACAACATTGTAATGTCCAT
>NW_014566628.1:0-1724 GCF_001313825.1 Dinoponera quadriceps | reverse complement strand
GAGTCGGCCAGGCGAGCCTGGCCAACGTGCAGCCGGCGGCGGTCGGTTCACGGTTCGCGGCGGTCGGGGTACCTCCGGTGAGGTGCGGACGGAGCGACACGCGTTGTCTCGAATTACACGGCGCGGTAGGCGGAACGGTATTCCGGGGCGTTCGCAGGCCCCGGAGGCGCAGAGCCCAACGTCCAGAGTGGAGGGGCCTAGATGGAGAACACCCCACAGAGGCGGCGAACGCACCACCCCAACTCGTGCCGATCCCCAGGTCTGCCGCGGTCAAGAGGGCCGGGAGCTCCCGGTGGAGACGGCGAACACACCGTCCCGAAATGGATGTTTTTGTGAATCCGGTGCACACGACTTTCACGGGAGAGACCGCGTACGCACGAACTCGGACTTTCCGGATGACAGGATCGTCGAGTCGAATGCGAAACCACAGCAGCGACGGCGTACGCACCGTCGCGGTCCCTCGACCTGGGGATGGGATCCGGAGCAGCTTCCGATCTTTCGATCTCGGCTGACTCCGGTGGAGTCTGGTCCCGATAGCACGGCGGCGCGGTCTTTTATACTGCCAAACCGCGGTTTTTCCGACACGTGCTTAAAAACAACAACACCTGTTGTTGCCTACATGAGCACGTGTCGGTTGCGTGCTCCGCGTGAGAATTTGTTCATTTGGCGCTAAGCGCCGTTTCGCTGCCAACGGATGGTCGGTCGGTCGCGGTGTTCGCCGGGGGTGGGTGCATCGTTACATCCGTTTCGAACAGAACAAATGGACCTTTCCCTTTTTTCTGTACCCTTCGATCAAAACAAATGCACATTTTCCCTTTCTTTCCTACCAAACGTAACCGTAATTTAACGGTTCTTAAATCGTTATTTAACGATTATTTAACGATGTTTCGTAAAAAAAAATGTAAAAGAAGAGAGGACAATCGACCGATTGTACCTTTTTTCTTTTTTTTTCCCCGCNTTTTTCTTTCCCTTTTTCCCTTTTTTTTACGTAACGTTCGTTAAATAATCGTTAAATATTGATTTACGGACCGTTAAATTGCGATTACGTTTCGTGGAAAAAAAAGCGAAAGGTCCATTTATTTTTTCGAAGGGTATAAAATACGGAGTTTTTTTTCCTCAGTTTAGTGCCGTGCATAATAGAAAATGGTGTGGCACCTCACTGGTCAAAATATAAAGATGTCGACATGATGACGTGCTATCTCACTGGTCAAAATATAAAGATTTCGACATATCCTAAACCGGAAATTCATACCTACCAACCCGAGGCTATATGAGGGCCTCGCGACGGAAACAAGAGAGTTTCAGTTCGCTCACGGTACGAAACACTTGTACGACATACTAGTACGAAACACAAGTTCGAAGAATNCGCTCACGGTACGAAACACTTGTACGACATACTAGTACGAAACACAAGTTCGAAGAATACGTCGAAGATGTCGTCCGCAAGCACAGATCTCTCAAGCTGTAACGAGCGTGTGCAAATAAAAGTATTAATTCTCGGCGATCGAGGCGTTGGGAAAACATCAGCTGCACGGAAATTCGTGGGGAATATGTGCGAAATTATAAGCCAAGGAATTTTGCGCAAATCTGTACGTGTCAACGACAAGCCATACGAGTTGAACGTGATTGACACCGTCTCCGTTGAAGAATTTGGAGAAGAAGCACCAGAGTATACGGACGTCGACATATGTCTTCTGATGTGTTTAGCAAGCGATCTGAGTAGT
>NW_014566627.1:0-374 GCF_001313825.1 Dinoponera quadriceps | reverse complement strand
TTCAAACCTCCATAACTGTCGATCAGATTATTGTGGAGAGGTCCTAGACCTCTGAAATTAAAGGTCTTTACGCCATCTTCCATGCCAAATCATTTGTTTATGTTTGAAATGCAAGGTAGATGTACAAAATTACAGAATATGACGTTATGCTAATCATTCGAAAGCAAAAAATTAAAAAATAAAACTGTAAAAAAGAGGTTTAGACAAAATATTTTGAATTTTTTACTTGGTTTTGGGAGTTTTTTAGTAAATAATTTATCATGGTCAAAGCAGTTTTTTTAGATAAGAAAAATTTTTCGCACAGGCCTGGTTATCTCCTTGCTAAAAAATACTTTTTTAATATGTATTAAAAACGTGGCTCAAAAATAACATAA
>NW_014566626.1:0-447 GCF_001313825.1 Dinoponera quadriceps | reverse complement strand
TTTTTCGTAATTAAAGGAATTAAGATGTGTTCAGGATATACATTATTTTTTAATCTCTAACATACCATGATGGAATAATATCCAAGTAAACATATACTTATTGTGCTTCCTATTATTTCCACAAGACAGGCGTTGTGCATAATACTCTCCATGCGCGATATTAGACTGAAATGTACGCACATAGATGTAACGTCGCGAAGTTTTTTCTTCACAGAAAGAGTATTCGAACACGAATTGAACACGTTAGACACAAAATCGCGTTCTTTGCCGTGTCAAAAACTCTAAGAATTTACAAATGTTATTTTCACTGTAACGAAGACATGTAGGTTCTATTTCTAATTGAGTTTGTGGTCGATAAATAAATTCTTATACAGTAATATTTTTCAATTTGTCACAAGCGGAATTTCCCCATAACATACCTTAATATTCTCAAATGATGCTCCACGA
>NW_014566625.1:0-411 GCF_001313825.1 Dinoponera quadriceps | reverse complement strand
ACAGGAGGGAACATCGCCTCCATGTACGACCTCTTGGACACAAAATTGCTTTAAAAAATTGCTGGAAATACCGCCGGAAAGGTATGGTCGGGATATGTTACCTTCGGCTCAGCAACCGCAGAAGTTCTCGGAATATTCATCAATATTCGCATAGTCAAGCTGTTAGTAGACACCGCTATTGACGGATGCGCTCTTCATACCGTGTATAGATGCAGTTTGCATCTCCTTGGCGCTGTATGGAGTTCTCTCACCCAACTATTGCTGCACCTTGCACACAAACCACCAACACGACTGAAGATACCAGGGAAAAGGAACACCGGCAATGAATCATCACAACAACTACACCAACAAGCCACAGTACCTCTAATAATAGGTGTAGAAGTATGAAACCGGAATTTTTTGTAAAAATCA
>NW_014566624.1:0-365 GCF_001313825.1 Dinoponera quadriceps | reverse complement strand
ACGCGCGAGAGACATAACCTCTTTCGTACAATACGAAGAGGTTAGGGCGTGTAAGACATAACCCCCTCCGCACTTCAAACCGTAGAAACTATATCAAGCGCCTATCACGTCGCACGCCACACTCATGACATACCCACCTAACATAAAAAACACTTTTCGTGTCGACCGTGACAGGACGCTACAAAGATAGAAGTCGCGCGGTAGATATAGGTAGAGATTACTTTTAGAAGAGATCGCACGGACACGCGGCCGCGGAAAAAACCGACGGGCCGGTGTAGTTAGCATTAACGTACTATAAGTATTCTACAAACGGTAAAACGGGGCATGTACAAACGGAAAAGCCCCAAGGTTACCGGTGTTGAGCG
>NW_014566623.1:0-635 GCF_001313825.1 Dinoponera quadriceps | reverse complement strand
TTAAACAAATAACTCTTTTGAACTGTTTTATTACGCAGCACGTGTTCAATTGACGCTACACACTATACCCTTCGATATTATTGTATATAGAAGCAAACTTTCTAATATTTTATTACCAAAGTACATATCCTGACATCTAATGGTACTTAAAATAACTATAATAACCATAGAATATTAATATAGGCGCGTATTTCAAAAATATTACGATAAAATACACTCTACCGCACGAGCTCTATTTTTACGTGATTTTGCGTAAAAAGGTGTCTTCAAATATTACGCTATAACTTTTTTAAAAAAATTTTTTCGGCAAAATCCTTTTAGATACATATTCTACACATGATAAACTATCAAAAAACGTAAAAAAAAAAATCGATTTTTGGGTCGAGTTTCATGAGAACCTCCCCTTAAGGTTAAGGTGAGGGTGACTAATATTGAGGTGGCTTGATGATTTTTTGAAGATGCAAATTTCGATTTACTGGGGGAAAGACTGAGGCCTAAATCGTGAAGTATTCTACTAATTTTATTTAATTAAGTCTCCAAAGATTCAATGGCTTTGGGGATGGGATAGAGATCAGAAAAGATGGCAATGTCGTCGGCGTATTGAATGATGTTACATTGAGGTGGGAGGGCATCTT
>NW_014566622.1:0-597 GCF_001313825.1 Dinoponera quadriceps | reverse complement strand
GGTCAATTCAGATTCTCTTGTCGACGTGAAAGCATTGCGAGTTGTTCGATAGTTTAAGTGAATTAAAAGTAAAAAAAGGAATTGCAATGGAGGTTATCACCGTCGATGACGAAGCTGTTTTTAAGGATTTTGTAAAAGTAAGTTTTTCCCTTTTTATCCTTTTTAAAGGGGGAATGGTCTTAGGATTAATTCTGTGGTTTTTTTCTAAAATTCTCTTCCCCCTTTTTCTAGATATATGAAAAAGCTTTTCATCTCCGAGGGANGCAAGATTCGACTTGGCGAGCCAGAGGTACTGCCTCAGATTGATGGCTGATGAATTTTGGCTGATCGGTGAGGAGGATTGGGACAACGTGGAGGAGTGGAACACCTTCGGGTTCTGCGAACTGTATAGTATCGAATGATATTATTCGCGCGCGCATGGTACGAGTCTGACCCGAGAGTGATTGGCCTCTGGCGCGTGTGTGTATGGATATAATAAAAAACCATTGTTACTAAAAAAATTTCTTAATATCCTCCCCCTTGCCTTTCCCCATTTAGATTTAAGTAATCACGATATAGGGGCGACTGCGCTGGAGGGATGCGGATCTTCGCGCGACT
>NW_014566621.1:0-1191 GCF_001313825.1 Dinoponera quadriceps | reverse complement strand
AGGGCCTCCGGAACAGGAGAGCCATCACCGGGGCCCTGATCCTGGAGATCTCCGGCCCAAAGGGGGAGAGAAAAGCGGACCAACTAGCCGCCAGACTAAAAATGGTCCTCGGAAGCGATAAGGGGGTCAAAATAGACCGCCCCTCGAAGAAAGCCGAGCTACGGATTCGCGACCTGGAGGACTCTGTGACGGTGGGAGAAATTGCGGCCGCCGTAGCCGGTGTTGCTGGAGGCGACCCCTCGGCCGTCCGAGTTGAGGGGATGAAAAAAGCTCCCAATGGGCTATCGACAGATTGGGTGCAGTGCCCGGTCTCCACGGCAAAAAAGGCCGCGGAGGCGGGCCGCATCCGGGTGGGATGGGGGATGGCCCGGGTCGAAGTGCTGGCGGCGAGGCCCCTCCAGTGCTTTAAATGCCTGGAGGAAGGGCATGTCCGTCAGCACTACCGCAGCGAGGTAGATAAATCAGGAGTGTGTTATCGCTGCGGTGGCCCGGGTCATCGAGCCGCGGAGTGCACCGGACAAATTACATGCCCGGTGTGCTCCAGTGGAGAGAAAACTTTGATGCACAGACTGGGGGGAGAAGCTTGCCTCGCCTCCCAAAAGAAGACGGGAAAATCAGGGAGGAAGGGAGGGGGGAATGCCCGAACCCCGCCCCCTCCTATCCCAACACCAACATAAACCGGCGGTCCGAACATAGAGGCCCAAATGGAGGCAACCCCCGAGACACCCTGGGAGTCACCAGCGGAACCCCCGCCACTTGAAAGGAGAGAGCCCCGTCCATTGAGGACTCCGAGTGAAGAGGCGGGCTTCTTCCTGGGGGTGGCGGAGTGCGCCGCCCTCAGGGAGATAGAAATGGAGGAATCCGTACCCCAGGGGGCGGAACAGTTGGGAGCGGAGGATTCGCCCCCAGCAGCACCAGAGGCGGATGGCTTGGGGGAGTCAATAAATAAGCCTTCTTATGGCGACTAGACTCCTCCAGGCCAACCTGGGTCACGCCGGCGTCGTGCAAGATCTTTTCCTGCACGCACTAGCCGAGCGCGGCGCCGGCTTGGGAGTGGTCGCCGAGCCCTACCGGGTCCCAGCGGAAGATCTCCGCTGGTTTGGTATCCCGGGGGGGCTCGGCGGCGATATATTGGAGGAGCCGCCGGGAATCTCCTTGGCCGAAGGTCATCACGGCCGGGGAGTTCCTGGT
>NW_014566620.1:0-400 GCF_001313825.1 Dinoponera quadriceps | reverse complement strand
CCGGGACACATGACTCGGCCCTTTAGCTCCAAGAACAAGATCCGCCAGGATGGGAAAACAACAGAGAAAGAGAAAAAAGGAAGAGGAGTCCTCTTCAGTCTTGGACATGCAGGAGGATAGTAATCGCACACCTCCCCTTCCTCAAAACTCAGCCAACTTCTACCATGCGGCCAAGATGAAAAAGGCCAAGGGGAAAGGAGACACTTCATCGATGCCACAGAACAGTCTGACCCCTCAAGGTCAGGATCCGGGTAAACAGGACAAATACGACGCATACTGTAAAGCACCTTTCTATGTATTATTGAAACAGTTCCAACAACAAGAGAACACCTCTTACAGATCCATGATATTCTTCCTGGACATCTCCCGCTTACTATACAAATCTAACATTAAATATACG
>NW_014566619.1:0-558 GCF_001313825.1 Dinoponera quadriceps | reverse complement strand
AGCACACATCCCACCATCTACAATTCCTAGATCCGCAAGGCGCCTCTGGAAGTTGCCATGTCCGGTGATCAGTTGCGTGACGTACTTGTCGGGTTTGAAGTTGGACGCTCTAACCCTAGCCCCGACATCACCGAAGAAGGCACGTGTGATGTGACCTCTGACAGAAGAAGACCATCTGTCCTGACACATCTCCGTTGCCGCAACCCTCACTAGGTCTTGCGCCTCATTTTGGTTCCTTGCGTAGGGACAATCCTATCTCCTACCTTGGCATCATTCCTTTTTCTAATTTCGAAACGCGCACGGGATTTCGCAAAAAGTATGTCGACGGGAACCGCGCCCACAGCCACACAGAGCGACTCAGTGGATGCCGTGCGATACGCGGCGTTCACCGAAATGAGCACCCGGCGCTGCAAGGACCTGAGGACTTTCAGCTCGCCCCTAGTGAACAGGTCAGTTTACCCGGCGGCAGCATATGCCACTGTCGGTGCGAAAACCCCCCGGTATATTGCCGAGAGCACCCCGAAACGCAAGCCCCATTTACATCCGGCCTGCCTGCCT
>NW_014566618.1:0-473 GCF_001313825.1 Dinoponera quadriceps | reverse complement strand
GGTTAAAGAAGTTGGAGCATCGCTGGGTCAAGCGTATCGAGCTAAAAGGAGACTATGTTGAGAAATAAATCGCCACTTTTCTAAAATTTTTGTTTTTCTTTTGTAGGCTAAGTATTAGGTCTAGTAAAACGTAATCCATTATTTTTCCAATAGAAGGTTTTACTAATCCGTATCTCGCGTTGTATAAGTCCGATCGGATTACGCCAGATGGCGTTAGAAAGATAAGATTTCGTACTAAAAAAACCTTTCAGACAGTTTTGTGATTGCTTTACTCAGTATTGTTTGAGCACGCGTCAAAGATGGACACCAGCAAAGAGAAAATACGCCATATTTTACAGTTTTTCTTCGATAAAGGTGAAAACGCAAGTTAGGCGGCTAAAAAGTGAATAATGTTTATGGTCTTGATACTGTAAAAGCCAATCACCCGCAATTTTGGTTTCGTCGATTCAGTTCCGGTAATTTTGATGTCAAAG
>NW_014566617.1:0-1368 GCF_001313825.1 Dinoponera quadriceps | reverse complement strand
GCGGAAATTCAAAATTCGCGATATTTTTTGAACAGACCTCGTATGTGTAGTGTAGATAATATAGATGTGTAGTGTAGTGTAAATAATAAGGACAAATATTTTGAAGATTGATTTGTACTTAGATGTATATAAAGAAGCAAAGAAAATGAAAAAAAAAAAGATTAAATTTATGCATATTCTAAATACTTCTTCTGTCTGAGGAAAAATATTTAAAATAAATTTATAGTAACGATGGCTGGATACCTTGGGCTATAAGGAAAGTAAGATGATTAAGCTTACAGGTAGAGACATTAGATCCTTGATAAGAATATTATGGATCAAACAACAAGGCAGTTTATACATTGCAGACCTAAATTAATCACCGGTATTCAGAGCATCTGACTCTATTATCAAGTGAGCACTTGTCGAAATTATATTTTTTCTGTGTTACATTTTATGTGTAGCTACATCTTACATCCATATATCCACGTTTTACAATATACACAATCTGGAGTCCAATTATGGGGTAACATTCAAAGAATACAATCATTCCAAAACACTGTGCTCGGGAACATTGTTGTTGCACCATGGTACGTCAGAAACCAAGACATACACAGAGACCTACAGATTGAATTGGTAGCGAAAGAAATCAATAAATTTGCGATAAAGCATGACGACAGGCTCAGACAGCATGTCAAGGAAGCTTCGAAACTCCGGAATAATAGCGGACTGGTGAGAAGACTTAAAAGAACTAAGCCTTTCGAACTGGCAAAGAAAATAGGAATGGACGACACGTGTAACAAATAACAAGTACCTTTCCGTGCATCTACTAAACCCCGATATCACCCACTTGGTGTGATCCCGGTCACCTTAAATTCTACTGCTTAATTTGAACAAAATGTTCGTTAGTCTTCGACTAGTTACATTCGATCCGCCTAATGGACGGAAGAACAACAAAAAATTATTGGTTTTGTCATTATCATTAATTTCTTCATTTACTATATTTTTCACGTCCATTTTTTTTAGTTCTTCATAATTTATCATCTCGGTTGTAGTCCCGGCTTTTTATGTTTTGCTAGTTTGATTTTAATGTTTACCAGCTGTAGTATATGATTGGATGGGATATCTGCTCCAGGATACGTGTATCACCGAGTGTGACTGAAAATCCAAAGCGCTTGTTAATAAGAATATAATCTATTTGATTGCGGACTTTAATTGTCATTTGGGGCTCTTCACGTATATAATCGCTGAAATGGTAATCGAAACCAGAAATTGGTAACCTTTATGTTCTTTTCTTTGACAGAATTGTATTAGATAAAAAAAATTTGTGCGGATTCTTAGGAAACCCAGTAAGTGCAGTCTCTTTTTAGCTATAGATTCATCATATTG
>NW_014566616.1:0-1371 GCF_001313825.1 Dinoponera quadriceps | reverse complement strand
CCCCGCTCGGCGGTGCATGAGAGAATGACGCCTTCGGATTTAAAACTCTCTGCAGCCAACGCCTCCAGCATCACCACGTACGAACAGCGCTTCATGAAGCTCAATCTCGCGCTCCGACGAGATTTCCCATGGACATTTATCGTAGCGAACGTCAGGACAGCTATCCTGGGTGCAGACTTCCTGGCGCACTTCAACCTGATGGTCGACGTCAAGGGGCGTAAACTCGTCGACCCCCTCACCTCGCTTTTGGCCGAGGGGATTTGCAGACGTCCTAGCATCTTCAGCATCTCTCTAACGGATCACCTGGTTGTTCCGGAANAAATCACCTGGTCGTTCCGGAGGGAGACGCAGGACAGCTTTACTCAAAGCTTCTCAACGAGTTCGCGGACCTCGCTGGCTCAGGTGGCGTGACCGTAACACTCCGCGGCTCCGCGGTCGCACACCACATCGTTACAACAGGACCGGCGGTGTTCGAGCGCCCTCGCAGACTTTGCGGGGACCGCCTGGTTGCAGCCAAGCAGGAATTCGAGACCCTTCTGGCTCGTGGCATCATCAGGCCTTCCTCTAGTCAGTGGGCAAGCCCCCTGCACCTGGTAGAGAAGAGGACCGGCGGCTGGCGTGCCACGGGCGACTATCGACGTCTCAACGCCTGTACAGTGCCCGACCGCTACCCTTTGCCCATCATCAAGGATCTTCTTCAAGACTGCCACGGCTCGACGGTTTTCTCTACCATCGACCTGCAGAGGGCTTACTACCAGATCCCTGTGGCTGCAGAGGACATTCAGAAAACAGCCGTCACCACGCCCTTCGGTCTCTTCGAATTCCTGGGCATGCCGCTCGGGTTGCGGAACGCCTCGCAGATATTCCAACGCTTCATGGATACCACTCTGCGTGACTTGCTNACATTCCAACGCTTTATGGATACCACTCTGCGTGACTTGCCGTTTGTACGATGTTACATGGACGACTTACTTATCATCTCTAATTCTCATGAGGAGCACATAGAGCACCTCAGAACACTCTTCCAGACTCTTCGATCGGCCAAGCTGTTCGTCAATTTAGCGAAATGCAGCTTCGGTAAGGACCACCTTGATTTTCTCGGTTTCAGCATTTCTATCAAAGGCTACGAACCACCCGCAGCTGNTCAGCTCAGGAGATTCCTGGGAATGACAAATTTTTACCGCCGATGCATCCCCAGGGCATCACTTCTCCAGGCTCCTCTAAGCGATATGCTTAAAGGACTCCCCAAGGGCAACAAAATCAAACTGATTTGGTCAAAAGAAGCCGACCAGGCCTTCTTGGACTGCAAGCGCAGCATCGCACAGTCCTGCCGGCCAGCATTCCTCGCCCACTCGGCCCCGCTGGCGCTCA
>NW_014566615.1:0-964 GCF_001313825.1 Dinoponera quadriceps | reverse complement strand
GCCACCAGGACTCCCGCCCCCCCGACCGTGGGAGAGGTGCCAACACATGACTGAACACCTCAAGAACCACGGCCGGTGGGTCAGGTACAGGCGTCACCGTGCACCCAGCGCCCAAGCCGGGCGAGAAAAGGTGTTTTAGGCGACATTTAAAACTCCTTCCCCCCAATGGGATCCGAGCCACCGGCACGTCCGCGGTACCCCTCATCGATGGGCCCCCCATATACCCAGTGACAGCCGCCTGACGGATCAGGGAGTGCGTTGCTCCCGCGTTGCCAGCGTTTCCGTCGAGGATCACCGGCGCACCCCATCGTTGCCGATTATCAGCTGCCAACCAAGTAAGAAGGAGAGGACACAAGTCACCCACCTCCGACGAGATCACGTCCGCGTTACCCACGCGATACCCATTGGGTGTTCCCCCGGAGTACTTGAAGATGGCATCGGAATACCACCAGCCCGTAATCCGGAGGCCACACAGACGACCGAAGCCATTTCCAGCCCAAGCACCCCCCCGGCCACCCGGCCTGCAGCCCCGAAAGAGGGGATGCCCAGCAGCCAAGGGCCAGGTTTCCAGCCGCACGACCATGTTCAGTGCCAGCCTTCCACCTGGCTGGCCGCAGCCGTAGACTTTCCAACAACCACGCAGGGCCTAACCCCGCAAGCAGCCAGTCCGTCCACAAAACCCACGGCCACCGCCAGACGAACCCCAGCCAACGGCACGCGGCCGCCCCAGCCAGGAGTTGCGTCAGGGCCGGCCTCCCAAGGGGCACAACACATTGATGCCCCTCACATCGTGCACACACAGACGCACACGCCCATACACACAAACATTCACTACCCCTTCCCACCCCTCGGCCGGGAGTTGTCCCTCGCAATCCCTGCCCTGTGCCGTCGTCCCGTGAGACCGCTTCCAGGCGATCCCCCAGGCGGAAACACGCCCTCCCTCCCAACCCCAAGTTGCGGGTCT
>NW_014566614.1:0-911 GCF_001313825.1 Dinoponera quadriceps | reverse complement strand
GGTCCCTTTAGGATCGTGAAAATGTTATCGGCGACGGTGGGTGAGTTGGTCAACCTTGGGGGAACTGGTGTCGGGAAGGTGCACGTACACCTAAAGCCTTACGTTCCGCCCGACTAATTTGATTTAAGGAAGCAACCAGGATGTCGGAGACAAAAAGGAAATGGGATGCTTTCTTCCGCCGACGCCCGCTCTTTCAAAAGATACAGCGGGAGGATCCGGGATTCTGGGCGGAGGTGGAGGATATCTGGAGGACCCACCTCCGGGAGACGATCACTACGCGAGGCGCAGTGGTCCGGGAGTTCCCGGAAACCCGATAGGTGGGAACCCAGACCGAAGGAGCTTTCGGCACTCCGCTTACGCGGAGTGCAGCGTACCAGACCCTGGGGGTCTGGGATGTAATGGAGGATNGGAGGACTTTCTGGCGTGCTCCCGGTAAAGGATTGGAGGGATGTGGAGCCTCGTCCGAGGGAGGAGCCCCAGAGAGGGGCACGGCGATCCGCGGCGGAGGAGCCGTCGAGGCCCGGTGGACCGGCTGTCGGCGGGGAGGTCCCGGCTCCCGGCGATTCACGGCCCCGTCGGAGGACGGAAGGGCCGACCTCAACAGCTTCGCCACGTCGTCCGCGGGGATGTTGGAATTGTTGGAGCCGGCGTCACAACTACGCCGAGTGTCCACATCCCCGCGAGACCGACTTTTGTTATCGCTGCGTGGAGTCGGGGACCACCGTAAAGGACTGCCCGCGCTGTCGGAGGGAGTGGCGAGACCAAGGGCCCTATGTACCTGAAAAGGGGCACGTCCGTCGGGGGTTGCGTTGACCGGGAAGGGGTCGCCGAGGGTTTTTTTTTTCTTTTCTTCTTCTTTTTCTTTTTTTTCTTGCGGGTGCGATTAAGGTGATCGCGGGAAAGTACAGTTT
>NW_014566613.1:0-438 GCF_001313825.1 Dinoponera quadriceps | reverse complement strand
ATTGGTAATCTATAAGGTTCAGATCATGGACTATAAAGCTGATTTTCATTTCCTTTCTCAATTATTATACGACGTGCAACATATTCATAACACCAACATCCATTCCTCCATTTTTCCAAGGGAAAAATTACGTCATTTGATTTCGTTAATTTCAGCTGTGTTATTTTTGTACATATACAATTCCGTACAATCATTTATAAATTATATTTCTCCATTCTAACTACCAATTCTGTACAAGTACAATCATGTACAGAAAGGTTTTGTCATTTCCTAGGCGTAGTGATATCAGAAATTTCGAATAACACATCATTTTTGAAAATTTTTTGCATTATGACTACTACTTTGGAACATTCTCGTCAATTCACGGAATAATCAGCAGTTATGAATACGCGGAAATGATATTCTAAATTCAAAATTTCCGATATCGCTGTGCCAAAG
>NW_014566612.1:0-3769 GCF_001313825.1 Dinoponera quadriceps | reverse complement strand
ATTTTGTAAGCAATATAAAATACTGCAGTCGTGCGTTACATGTTCTTTATGCACTGTTGTCCAGTATTTACTAAAAAAATACTATCATTTGGGAAAAACGGAGTAATGGCGATAACTTAAGCGGAAAGCCTCCTAAGTCTGGTAAAAAAATATCAGATTTGCTTAATGAATGAATACTTACAGACGTGCTATTTACTATAATATAGACTGGGATAAAAAATTCCATAAAAATATCTATGAAAAAGACAATTGAAAAAGCGATAAATGTGATTTGATTGAAATTACCCGATCTCGGAGGCAACGTTATTTACAATTAATAAAATCAGGGGAGACACATATTTTACTGAATATCGAGCATATTTATTACAGAAGAATATTGGCAAATATTTTCGTATTAATAATAATCTCAAAGAAGTAGACAATTTTTTATTGATGGGGACACATTTCAATAATACCCTAAATATGGCCATTATTAAATATATATAAATATAATTTATAAACCGTATAAAAATATGTTTGAGAATACATATATCCCTTGAAAATATAATAAATTTTAACGTAAATAATATACTTTAAATTATTCGTATTCTATAATAAATTCATCGTGTTTCCAAAGTAATATATGGCAACCGTGTACGAAATTTTCCATTTGATGTAGCTATTATGAAGAAGACAAATTTGAATGGACAATTACGTATACATTACGATAGTGAACAAAACCAGATTCAATGTCTCTCCGTATTCGGAAGGATTGAAAATCATTGTGGGCCACATAAATAGGCTGTACAGCTAGAAGAGCGTGTAACTTATCTTTATTTATTTCCGCTATAGATTGCGACGCAGCAGTAAAAATAAATGGACATTTCATATTTAGCGATGACATTAGATTATCCAACCACGTCAATCTATTTTTAAAGTTTGCTGGAAATCCTATAATCATATATGGCTGTTGAATCGATGAGCCGGTAACATATTTACGACATAACGTATGAAAACATTCTNTGAAAACATTCGAATTTAAGCTTCTGTTGCCTGCAATTACATTCGGAACAAAGTACGACGTTCCTGCTTTCGGCTTTTAAATCGGGCGCTATCACATGAATCGTCAGCTCTTTTATTTGACGTAAGAGATGCAGGAGAAGTTCCCAAGCTCTCGTGTTTGCCCCTTCGATGTAGCTCCCCATTACACGAATGACGTAATTGAATTTATATTTTAGAGAATCTAATTAATTCGCACGCTTCATTCCGTAGTACAGTATTAACGGTCCCGAGACGTAATCGGAGTAGAAATAGTCAGTGTTCCACCAGATTTCAAGTGACTTGCACATATCTTGAGATAAAATTATTCATTTCGTGAGTCGGATTGTTATATTCGGGAATAGCAGTGAATATGAAGGGAAATGAAAACATGCCATACGTATTATAATATCCTGGAAAAGACATATTTGCATTTGTCCACGCGTTTCGTTATGCAGTTGACTAAACTTGTTCTCGTCTATTTCGCAATAATTTTCTGATCTGCATATCTCGCAAGCTTTCAGCTGACCCTGGCGATGACAAATGCGATATTACGTCCTGATTGTTTCGGAAACTCCGAATTTCTCTTTTTAATTATATGATTGTGAAAAAGCCGGACTTCGGGTAAGCGCTACTCTAATAAAGATAAGATTACAATGGCCGCCGCTAAACGTGCCGTATGGTTCCCAATGCGTCCCATCACTTACAGCTTTTTTTACTTTCCAGTCTGCGCTGGATTCCTTTGACAACACCAACTTGATGATATTCCCCATTATGTAACTTTTCATATGTTACGTCGGATGGCGTCTTAACTCTTTGCACTCCGAATTATATTTCAAAATCATATAAAACGAGTACTTACAGTATTTACAGTACAGTACTTACCGTATTTACAGTACTTATAGTACTGAGAAGTCTTATGCTATATTGCTATAATATTGTACTAATAATACAATATAATATTGCACTAATTGAGTAAGTTCTCTCGAGTAAGACAAAGCGGCCAAAATATCGAGTGAGACAAAGGAGCTCCTGAGATAAAAATGGATGTCGAGTCACACTCGACATAGGAGTGCAATGGGTTAACAATTATTCTGGAGTCTTGAGGTAATGTTAGATGATTAGGTCTGGGCATATTTAAAAGACTTTTCAATTCTTCAAGAGTGACAGATTTGGATCCTGCATACCAATAACATAAACGATCTATCAAAGGCTCTACGGTATCTGTCTCACTGCCTTCAATCGATTCACTTTCTGAATCACTATATAAGTCACACATTGTAGGGGAAATTATTTCTTCTTCTGAAGCTCTATAGATAACTTCCAAGGAAGAATTATTAGCATTCAGAGTATGACTTTCGATTTGTGATTCAAAATTATGTTCATATTCATTGAATTCTGTTAAATTACTTTGAATGATATCATTAACATCATGCCTCGGGTAAAAATCATCCTCAACTATTTCCTCTAACCATTCACAATGTGTCGCATCTTTAAACTGATCAACAATTCGTTTTGCTGCGCGTTTGGGCTCTCATGCGCAGACGTGTGATCTATCACGCTGATAGATAGCTGCACTCTGTATAGGTAAGTGGATAGGGAAAATCGCCGGTGTGCCGAACATAGTATATGATAACGATTCAAGTATATAAATTATCAAACGGACGTATTATTAACTTATAAATAAATATAATAATAGAGATATAATAAAATTGTTAAAAATAATCAAGACAACAAGTTATTAATATCTTTTAGAAATTAATATATTTTTTTAATAATTTGATGTAAATAGACATAATCAAACTTCAAGATGTATATATTTTAATTAAAAAATGGAATTATGACAGAGCAGCATAATTGTGATACTGCGACACTTTTGCAACGTAAGATATATCATAAAGGTTCTGAAACTGTCGAATGTTCGAACGTCCTCACTTTATTTAACAAGTTAAGTGTGTTTGACGACTATATCCGTTATGGAGATGTGGCAGAATCTTGTGTCATGACGACTATATCCGTCATGCGTAAAATTTTGTTACAATTTGATATTTAAATTGTAATTCTGGCGAAAACTAAATTATATTCGTAAATTTTAATATGGGTAAAATGTTTAGAGGTCAAGACGAAATGAAACAAACAAGTGAAAATTATAAATAATTTGAGTTGGATTTATAACTTTCTGAGAGTTAACTCGCTTGGTTATCGTGACACACACTGGTGGGCGCATTGCAAAAAGATCGCCACAGTTAACTGGTTAAATATAAAAAGTGAAATGCAACAAACGAACATAAAGAGAACGTTTTTCGAAAGTTTACTTGCGAGGAACGACTATATATACTCTCTTCTCTGCCACTCTCGCAAGATACGCAACTGACAGCGCTCGACCTCAAAGCCGTCGACGTCATAATATAGAGTGAGTGCAAAAGTTTAAGAAATTTAGTATAAAAAACGTTTTATTAAACACTTATGTAATCACCATCATTTCCTATAATCTTTTCCAAACGTTCGGGTAGCGTATGAATACCTCGATAAAACAACCTCGGTTTTGTGTTGAAAAAGGAAGAAACACGGTTTTTGATGGCTTCCAAAAATACAAATTTTTTCTCATTCAATCGTTTTGTGATAATCGGAACAAGTGATAATGTGTTGATGTAATATCAGAAGAATATATTCGTAATACCGAAGCAACAATGGACCAAATATATTCGAAAATTCAGCAGAACATCGTTACTTACTATTATAGCCACGTTAC
>NW_014566611.1:0-521 GCF_001313825.1 Dinoponera quadriceps | reverse complement strand
AATTACATTCGGTCGTGTTTAGCGTTCATGTGCGTCCCAAGGCTTTCCGTATTTGCGTCGATTTGGAGAAAAAATCGTTTGCTAAAATCAGGGCATGATAAATCGAAGCAGTCACAAGATTCTTTTTAAACTGGCGGAAGGCTTGTTTATCGACCTCCTCATTGCCATCGTACATTGTTTGCATTAAGCGAATAAGGGAAACGGTGATAGCGGAGAAATTCGTGATGAATCGCCGATACCATAACACTAATCCCAGAAAATATCGAAATTTTCGTAGTTGGTGTAGGTCAATCGATGATTGCGCTGATTTTTTTCGGGTCGTTGCGTAATCCCTGGTCTACCACATGACTTAGATACTGTAGTCAGTCAACACAGAAACCAACAACACAAAACCGACATTTATTTTTATTTAATAGCTTTTAT
The DNA here is from genome assembly GCF_001313825.1 of Dinoponera quadriceps. Taxonomy (NCBI): domain Eukaryota; kingdom Metazoa; phylum Arthropoda; class Insecta; order Hymenoptera; family Formicidae; genus Dinoponera; species Dinoponera quadriceps. The sequence continues at coordinate 98 of NW_014566611.1, read as the reverse complement.
TTAATAATCGTAGCTTGGCTTCTCGCAATCATCGAAACACCTCGGTCATTTGGTCGAGGTGTTCCTCGAAGATGGCACTGGTAGTAATAATGTCGTTG
>NW_014566610.1:0-550 GCF_001313825.1 Dinoponera quadriceps | reverse complement strand
ATAATCGGAATATTGCAGAAAGTTCCATTGGTGTTTCAATAACTCGACGGCGACAGATCACAACGCTTCGTCATTTTCACTCTATAGACGAACAAACATTCCATTTCGAAAATTTCAACCAAAAATTCACCGTTGCATGTTGTATGTGTACACAGATTTACGCTTTGATTGAAACAAATCCGTTCCACGATAAAACATCGGCAATTTACTTTATTTTCCCGCTTATTTTGTTTTCGCAATATCCACTTGTGTATGACGAAATATTAATCAATTGATAAACTCTTCGCCCGCATCCCACCAATTTGTTATAATAANNNNAGTATCATGTTAGCCGAATGCAACGTAATGCCTTTTAATCTTACGCGTTTAACCGATCGTTAAAACTTTCATTTCCGTACGTTTCTCGCGCTTAAGCGATCGTTGTTCAACGTTCTCAACAATGTGCACAACATCGCGAAAATTGACCTACTTCAACTTTAAAGCGGGCTCGTGTCACCAAGAATAACGGAGTTGCGCACCTTCGAGCGCATAATTAATCGTTTCCCGCCTA
>NW_014566609.1:0-882 GCF_001313825.1 Dinoponera quadriceps | reverse complement strand
TTTGCTCTTGCTTCTCCTGACAATCCTTTAACAAAATAATATGCAACGGGCGTTTTGAAATGCCCATTTAAACAAACAATCATGAATACAAAAGCGTATGATGCTTCTTCTAATTTATTTTTTGTTTCATTGCCTAATGTCGACGAATCCATACCAAGCATTATTTTTTAACTCGACTTGTATTTTTATCGACATCTCATCCACTTGTGAGCCAAATTGCAATTCTTTATTATTCAGCCGCTCTTTTTCTATCATTTGTCGAACACTGTGTAGTACGGGTTGACTAATGCCTGGAGTAAGATTGACTTTCGAAAACCAGCGTCGTACAGTTTGTGAGCATGGTAACGTTTTCATAAAGGTTTCTCTTATATACGTGTATGCTGCAGTCGAATAAAATAATAAAGAGCATGTAAAGTCCTTAAGTTCAGATAAGTAGGAATTGGATTTGTTGGACGAATTAATATTTTTTATAATTTCATGAAGGACTGGAGACGAGTGAAACTGTAAGGAAAAAATATAAAAATGCACACACAATTTGAAATAAATTATTTATTATCACAGATTCGATTTACATGATTGTGGAGTTTTGTAACATATGTAAAAATCGATTATAATAAAATAAACTCAAAATTCATTCGACAAATCATAAAAAACTATATTATTAAAAATTAATATTATTATAAATAAGCTAATATTATAATACATTAATAAAAAAAATCATTTGTTAAAATCATTTTCCTGCTACTTTAAGAAACAATTTTTATAAAAAAAGAAAAAAGTCATAGATTTCTTAAAACACACGATAATAAAAAAATTAATATTATAAAAAATTATTGTTTAACCGTTTGAGTGCCACGGGCCTTTCTCATTTCCCGATCGAAA
>NW_014566608.1:0-408 GCF_001313825.1 Dinoponera quadriceps | reverse complement strand
CGGAAATGTGTCATACCACCGCTTACCATCCCCAATCTAATGGCTTAGTTGAAAGATTCCACAGGACATTGAAGGCAGCCCTCCGCTGCTGTCCACAGAACTGGTTGGATAGCTTGCCATCAGTTCTACTAGGGCTTCGTGCAACATTCAAGGAGGATCTGCAGGCTTCACCATCAGAGATGCTTCTGGACATGACGCCCAGAGTACCGGGGGAATTTTTCACAACGGAATCGGTTGCGGCGGAGCAAACAACTTTCGCACGCAGCCTACGGCAACTATTCAGAGCCATCCGCCCCGTTCCTACCTCCAGTCATTCCGCTCAACACCCGTTTTGTTACAGGGATTTGGCAACCTGTTCACACGTTTTTAGACGGGTCGACAGAGTTCGCAAGCCGTTGGAGCCTCCGT
>NW_014566607.1:0-504 GCF_001313825.1 Dinoponera quadriceps | reverse complement strand
GTTCTAGTAGTAATGCTTGTTTGCCTGAATGGGCACTTTAAAACACTTGTGGCTTACCATTTTTTAAATGGATTGTCGGGTTCAACAAGAGCTAATATGCTAAAACAATTACTTCTTTTTTTACATGAGAATGGCATAAGCGATGTGCGAACGGTCACTTTCGACGGTGCTTCAACGAGTATTTTGATGGAAGCGCAGTTGGGCGCTGACACAAGTAATATCGACCACGAATGTATTTTTCAGCATCCAGCAACGAGTGAACCAATCGTCGTTATACCTGACGCATGTCACATGTTAAAACTTGTGCGAAATGCGTTATCGGAATACGTTTTTTTGGATGGTAATGATAATAAAATTGAATGGCGATACATTGCAGACTTGGTCGGCGTGCAAGAGCTTAAAGGTTTGCACCTCGGTACAAAAATTCGTCGAAGACACGTCGAATTTCAAAAAGGAAAAATGAAGGTAAAACTAGCTGCTCAAACGCTGAGTACCCGAGTAGCT
>NW_014566606.1:0-452 GCF_001313825.1 Dinoponera quadriceps | reverse complement strand
AAATATATTTATGTAATTAAATGTTGGTTATCAACTAATATCCTTTTTTATCTATTAAGCTCATAACTTCACACTGCAGGAAAAATTAACAAATTTCGAATATTCCAAAATTTATTTATTTTTTAATGCGTTTCTATTCTCAAAGCAATTAAAGGAGTATTATTTCATTAATAAAAGTCTTGCGAAAAAAGCAGCAATACAAGGGATCTAACGCAAACCTGTGATTTTGCAGGCAGTCATTTTCCCGCGCAACCACGTGCCACTTTGAAATACGATTTGATCTGGCCAGTGTCATTCGGTGTTTGTTTTTGTGCTGGATTGCTTGCTGAATAGAAGTACTATGGTTTGATTGTTGTATTTCCATCAGATATGCATTAATAGACATTTCTTAAAATTTTTTTAAAATAAGATATTCAGACCCGAATTTAGAGTTTTATGTGAATTTCCCAGTT
>NW_014566605.1:0-289 GCF_001313825.1 Dinoponera quadriceps | reverse complement strand
CACCACCCCCTTTTAACGGGAATACCCCAATACTTCCAGGTTCCCCTATTGCTCCTTCCTACTCACCTGACCCCCACTATCAACTCCCAACCCCTCCAACACTACCCTATCGTAATACTCCTTCATCCTACCCTTGGATTTCGCTTTCCCCGTCTCTTCCATATTATTTTAATCCACCCTCGCGATCCCCTACCCCAGACCCACGGACCCCAGACCTATCTCCGTCTCCGTACGATTCCTCTACTTCCTCTTCGGAACCCCCCACTCCCAACTCATTGCCCTCCCCTTA
>NW_014566604.1:0-1135 GCF_001313825.1 Dinoponera quadriceps | reverse complement strand
ACATGACAGAATAGTAAGGTTCTCATTGAATTAGAGCTGAGTTTAAGGATGAGAAATGAGCGTATCGTTACCAGCACGAGGGTGATGAGATTTTCCAAAATGGACGTATCACCATAATTGATATAGAAATAATACAGCGTTCGCAGGCTGCAGTAAACAGGAGGAGGGATGTCCAACGCTGACAGATTTCCGCCAGGAAGGTAGGTGGTGGGAGGATGAAAATCAATATCCAGGTATAAAATTATCGAAAAATTATTAATCCAGCAAATTTCTGAAGCTTTACGTAAATTTTCACTCGAGAGTATTGAAGAAACATGTCAGAATAGCAAGTTCTCAAAATTTAGTAAATAGAAGAACATGTAGTAGAATATGTACAATTAATATTTTTTGGTCACGAGTGATGGGGAAACATGTTAGAATAGGACGTTTCATATCGAGATATATTAGAGTCGAACAACAGGACCCCTAATGCAATTAGATTACATCAAGAACCGTTGGTTGTGATAATAATTTTCATTCCAGAGTATTGGAGAAACATGTCAGAACAGCAAGTTTCTTAAAATTTAGTGAATAGATGTTCATTTTTTGGCCACGAGTGATGGGGAAACACGTTAGAATAGGACGTTTCACATTGAAATCTATCAGAGTCGGACCACAGGACCTCTAACGCAGTTAGATTTCATAAAGAACCGTTGGTTGTGATAGTAATTTTCATTCGAGAGTATTGGAGAGACATGACAGAATAGGAAGTTACTCATCGAGAACTATCTGTGTCGAACGACAGGACCTCTAACGCAGTTAGATTTCATCAAGTTGCGTTGATTTTGAAAGTAATTATGATTCGAGAGTAGTGGAGAAACATGACAGAATAGGAAGTTTCTCATGGAGATCTTTCAGAGTCGAACGAGAGGACCTCTAACGCAGTTAGATTTCATCAAGCACCGTTGGTTGTGATAGTAATTTTCATTCAAGAGTATTGGAGAAATATGTCAGAACAGCAAGTTCTCAAAATTTAGTGAATAGAAGATGTACATTTTTTGGCCACGAGTGATGAGGAAACATGTTAGAATAGGACGTTTCACATCAAGATCTATCAGAGTCGAACGGCAGGCCCTCTAACGCAGTTAGATTTCAT
>NW_014566603.1:0-670 GCF_001313825.1 Dinoponera quadriceps | reverse complement strand
CCAAGGAATATTTTACCAGGCAATATTTTGCAAACTTTATAGCAAATGGAGAAGTTCAGATTTTTGGCTGAGGCAATATTTTTCGCAATATGTCATCGGCTCGGGTGAAGCAGTGTTGTAACACAACAAGTTAAGCCACACGAGCGTAAACGAAAAAACGCTTTTACTCTCGTAATACAAAACGAATGATTCTTATCAATTCGATGTCACAGTTATGAAATACATTTTGATACGCATTACTGTGTATGTTCTGATCTTTCCGACAGATATAAATAATGCATATGCATAACAAAAACGAAAATAGTATTTTCTCTCATTTCTACTGCTTACTGCATACTGGATTTTTTAACTGTATCAATACGATTTGATGGGTTNTAGCGGTTAAATATTATATAAATATATAAATATACACATATAATTATAAAATTAAATATATATAATATAATATAATTATGTAAACATAAATAAATACATAAATATAAATATATATATAAATAAATATATAAATATATATCTTTATAATATTAATATAATATGATATTTACGATTATAGAATAATAATATATAATAAAAATATGTATAAATATATAAATGTACAAATATATATATTAGGTTGAGGAAAGAGCAATCCATTATTTTTTCGGTAAATGGCTGTAGTGATCGATCTCTC
>NW_014566602.1:486-718 GCF_001313825.1 Dinoponera quadriceps | reverse complement strand
GTCCTACTGCAGTTAAAATATGTAGGGTGCACATTTAGAATTAAAAGAACTTTGATTTGAGCCGTTCACAAGGCAAAGGGCCTAACTCCATTTAAACAAAAAATTATATTTTTGCGGTATTGGGTGTATTTTTGTTCAATTTATATAGATACGACAAAAAAAATTATAATTTTTGTATACAATCCTTTAAAATAACGAATTTGTTCTGTCAAGTGAAATTATTCTAAAAAAA
>NW_014566602.1:0-216 GCF_001313825.1 Dinoponera quadriceps | reverse complement strand
TAATTTTTGTATACAATCCTTTAAAATAACGAATTTGTTCTGTCAAGTGAAATTATTCTAAAAAAATTCACAAGTCAAAACGCATAACTCCATATATTTTTGAAAACAATACAAAATGTAACAGTAAGCTCACTCATTTTTTTTTTCTATTGTTCTAAAAGAGTTATTAAAAACTCTACGATAGACTTCTAAAGTCTTATTACACTCACAGTTTCT
>NW_014566601.1:0-955 GCF_001313825.1 Dinoponera quadriceps | reverse complement strand
ACCCCGTCATATTTAAAGGTGGTGGTTGTTTCTCCGTTCTCCGTTCCTTTTCCTTCCATCCTCCTGCGTTGAATTTTTCAGCTCCTTCTTGTTCTGTTTCTGGCAGACAATCAGCCTTTATTTTTTTGTTATTCCTTTCCTTTTTGAGAACCCAGTCCATTTATCTTACCAGCTCCTCTTCGTCGGTGCAGTATTCTATAGTCTTCGCTATATCTTCATTCCCTGATTTACCCGTTTTTTCCTCATTTAGTGCCTTCCTAAGTTTTTCATTTTCAGCTTTTAAAGCTGATAGTTCATTCCTCGGTAGCTTTCCAAGGTCTTCGAATTCACTAAGTTTCCTGCAAAGTTCTGCATTTTCCTTACCGTAGTCGCGGGTTCGTACAGTTGAACTTTGGCATGCCTTTGTTTGCAGGCCTCCTGCATATTGATTCTTTTTGAGCAATAGTTGTCCCCCCTCCCCTCCCAAATTCCGTAGGGCCGGCCTCTAAAGAAGGTGAATTTTCCAAATTTGGTCTGCCACCTGTGATAGTTACACTGTAGTATGTTTTATCCATTGTACTTCTGCCAGCCATCCTGATATGGCGATGTTTTTCTGTAGAAATTGTTCTCCTTAGTTGACTTGCCCCTATTTTAAGGCATTGAAAGCTCACCTTGTCGCTCTTGAATATCTTAGCGTTATCCAGGATGTATGATAAGGACATGTATGTATCGGACTGAGTAGGAATAAATAGTATTTCTCAAGTTTTACTAATGTGCCTCCGTCAGCAGGATGAACACTACTGACACCATATATTATCCCTTAATCTCCCTAATATAAACAATACAATTTAATATCAAATATTTTGAATTTTAATTTTAATTATTCAGTTTACAGAAGCTTCAATGGGCTATTAAAAAACAGTGATGAAAAGTCGCATGTGCGCACACATCGGAAAAAAATGTTTTCGTATCAATA
>NW_014566600.1:0-957 GCF_001313825.1 Dinoponera quadriceps | reverse complement strand
TCCTAATACTTGTCCTAATACTTTCATATGTATAATAAATACAGGAATCGGTTTTAAAGTATTAAAAAAATATTTAAAAAGTATTAAAAAACTATGATTTGACTTTAAAAAAATATAAAATTGATCTTAAAATGATCTTGAATTATTGACTTTACAATGAAATTAAAGTTATCGTTTTATCCCCCTCCAATCCCTACAATTTTCGTCTGAAACATTTTTTCATATCTTCCATATTTTTCAAAATATTTACCTGTTAAGATTGAAATGAATTACCCTGTATATATGTATATATCCCAAATATCTTTCTCAATCGCTCTCAAAACTATAACTTTTATCTACAAAATTTATAAAAGTTAATGAAGAATTAATTATTTTGTCTGAGTTAATGAGCGCACGGGAAACTGTAGACTAAACTCTGTATGAAGAAAAATGGCATACTTCTAAAGATATAGCAACAACGGGTTTCAACCATAGACTTATACAATAGACTGCGCATCTCATATAACTCGATGAGGCCAATATCTCGGAAATGGGGGTAAGGGTCTGGGGAAACCATCTCACTCTAACATTGTGCTGTCTGTCTCTTTTTGGAGGGAGTACGAAGTGAGAGTGGGGATAGTCCTTCTACGTTTGTTAAAAGAAGAAACACGCGTTGCTCGAGTCGGTACAAGCGATGCGCCACTTACGTCTTCTTCCCCGTTTCTCCCCACTCTCACTTTGTACTCCCTCCAAAGAGAGAGAGAGACAGCACGATGTTAGAGTGAGATGGTTTCCCCAGACCCCTACCCCCACTTCCGAGATGTTGGCCTCACCGGGTTATATGGAATGCGCAGTCTATTGTATAAGTCTATGGTTTCAACTGATAGCGAGAAGTGTGTTCCTTTTCAGTGCATCTCTGTGTCACATGTCGCTAGCTACATTAAAGCGTTAGTCACATATGTGTCGAGATCACGAACG
>NW_014566599.1:0-984 GCF_001313825.1 Dinoponera quadriceps | reverse complement strand
CGACGATCAGCAAACGCGGCACCCATCGCGCAGATAGCTTTTTCATATCAAAAACATCGTGCAAAATGTATCCCACCCGTTCTTTTAAAATACCAACGGCCTCAGCTAACTCGCGCAACTTCACTTTACGATTACTTAAAACGATTCGATGCATTTGCTTTACAATTTCCGCATTCGTAGCCTCTTTTGGTCTTCCAGAGCCCTGCGAGTAGCGAGTGAGAGGCGACAGTTGGTGTTTATGTTAGATTTCGTTACCTCCAAACGGTGGGAATGCACTATTGGTTCTTGAAAAGGTTTCTTAGCTGTTGATATTCTTTCTACAAAGTATGAAATGACACATCAAGATCGACCTCCAATTCTGACGAAATTCGACTAAACCAAAAGCTCCAAGTAAAGACACTCGACACATCTGCGAAAATCGCCTCGTCCTGCTACCTCACCCGGCCAAAAAGTCGTCGTTCGCAAAAAGTTAAATCAGTTATTTCTCTGAATTTCTATTTCAACGAAAATATTCATTTTTGGTGCGTGTTAATGTTTTTTTTTCAATTATTATGTGGTAAACTTAATTCCTACCGTTTTTTCTCTTCAAAATGGATTTGTTTCTTAGGAAAGGTGAATGAATACCTTAAACAAAGTAATTTCCTTCATTTTCTACTACTTTTTTCCATTTATCCGGCAACAAGGTAATCCTACGATGGTAGAATACGATGTCTTTCGAGGTGATCCATTCATCGAACCATTTTTAGACTTTGTAACTGGAGAAGTGTATATTTGTAAGTGCGTGTTGCATCAATCGGAAAAGATGCTAATACGACGGTGCCATGTCTGGAGAGTACTCTTGTTGCGGGAGGACTTCGCATTCAAGCTACAGAAGTGTCTGCTTCATGCTTTTCGCAACATACAGAGACAACACGTGTCTCTCCGCCGCACCTCATCGGAGGTATCACCGACCGCCGCGATCCGCGAATCTGTCGCCGCCGGCTG
>NW_014566598.1:0-704 GCF_001313825.1 Dinoponera quadriceps | reverse complement strand
AAAATGCGTTATTTCTAGTTTGACATCATTTGACATTTACAAAAACGAAAAGCTCTAATAGTTCGCAGCTATTCATGAACTTATAGATCCCGCAAATTAAAAATTTCAAAATCTCTTCTTTCAGTGGTAATTTCATTTTTGCGGATGGTGGGGCAGAATAAACATTCCCTTCGATCAAAAACCAAAATACCTGCACAGAAAGAAGAGCTTAAAATGTTCAATTTTCAAGCTCCGAAAGTTCTGAAATAGGTCTTGATTCTGTGGACAACCTGCAGGAGTCCGCTCAATTCTTAGATAAGTCTATTAATTTATTAACTTATCTCAATTGTTACGCGATATTTCAACTTACCGATTCGGCTTTTACGCAGTAAGAGAAGTTTTTCAAAAGAACGATCAGGCAAAGTATCACGTAGGTCAAAACCTAGAGTAGTAACTCCAGATTAAATTCGAGTGAAAAGCGGGAATAACTGAAAGTACCTCATTATGAAACACAGTGTCCCGCTAATTAAGAAAGAATGACAGTAGAACGTATCGCGAATTGAAGAATCGATCGGAGATTATTCCCAGTCGTGGTGAATCACGTTTAACGATACCTGAAACATTAAACCAAGCATGAGACAAACTAAACAAAAAACTCTTTGTTTTCGAGGGAATCACGCGTTTTGGTACGGCCATAATCCGATGAACGAAAACATCATTCGATT
>NW_014566596.1:0-525 GCF_001313825.1 Dinoponera quadriceps | reverse complement strand
ATTTAAGTCTTTCGGTTTGCGTGACATATTATCTAAAATTTTGTAAGGACGTTGTCCAAGTTTCTCGAACGGACATGTCAGAGCAAAGTCCTTCATAAGCGTTTCGTACTCTGGACACCACGGCTGCTCGAATTTTGATGCCGCCTGGTATTGCTTGCTATCCAGCAGGGAAACCTTTGTGCTTATTGTTATATGTTTATTGCGTGCAATTTGCATGTCCCTGTAGGCCTCCGTACCTTTACTCCAAGGTTCCCCATCGTACCAAGCGAGCATCCGTTTCAACGTATTCAGATACCTTCAAATTAAGGAATTCATCCTTAAACTGTATAGTATAATAACCGTGTAATAAGCAATCGTTGGTTAATATCTGTGTTTGATGCTATTTACATAGATAGTGTGAGATATATTTAATTTTATTACGATTATTTTAAATGCGCAAAAAATGAAAGAAGGAGGGAGGAGAACCTTGTATAAAAGGAACAGTGTGATGTTGTGGACGTTTTAAATCAAATCGGGAAAGTTTAC
>NW_014566595.1:0-600 GCF_001313825.1 Dinoponera quadriceps | reverse complement strand
TCCATTAATATCCGAGGAACTTTGAATGTAACATTATATTAATATTCATGCAACACGCCAGGGACTTTCTAATCCCAATAAAAAATATTTTATACCAAATTTTATAAAAAACTTTCCCTCTATCCGTTGAGACTTAAAAAAAGGTTCGCTTAGATCTTCCAACATGCAAAGAGGACAAAAATCATCACTTCATATCCTTTCGTGGCTTCGATTCCATCGGTGATCGATCACCCATCCCAACTACTCACCATATACTAACTAATCTTCTATCCCATCTGTTAACCTCTATATTACTTGATTTCGATGATTGGCCAGCCAACATTGACTCCAGTGGCTCTGACGATTTATCCTAGCGNTATGCTTGTATACGAGTAACATATCCTTACTATTCACTTGATATTCACACAATATTGTAATAGATATTTAATGGCAAACATTAAAAACAACGCAACAAAAGTTGATGACAACAAAAGGATATGCCACAAATATTGATATGATATATATTACTATATCACAGACGCCATGACAGTTTTTAGGTTTTCCCAACGTGTAACCAAGTGTTAAAATAGTTATTCCAAACGATATATTAATTGAAAACGA
>NW_014566594.1:0-838 GCF_001313825.1 Dinoponera quadriceps | reverse complement strand
GATTTGATTTTGCGATTAAGCGCCACTGTATCAAGACGATTTAGATTTTGATAGATTTATCTTATTCTAATATATAATAAAAATTTATCAAAATTCCAGAAAAGAAATAAGTTCTGGAAAAATCATAAATCAGAAAAACGAATTTCAAGGTAGTCCTATGAAATACGAATTTCCGGATTTCAATAAATTGCATGCATTGTTCCATATAACTATTCTTCCTAAAAACGACATAAAATGTTGATATTCAAAATTATTTAAATCATTATTATAACGCTTTTTTAGAATGCCAATTTTTTCTCATATTGTAATGTCGCGATATGTTTTACACGTCTCATTTATATCTAACGAATAATGACGTAAATGTATAATTCAAAGTGCAATAATTCATTAATTTGCGTGTTAAGGAATATAAAAAATTAAAATATTAAGAAAGATGAAAAAATGAAAAATAAGTTTTTAGTCTGATAAAGAATTATATTTTTATTACAGTCTATAATTATTAATATAAACATTGTAACTACAAAACTTAGCACACCAAAAAATACAGCATTCTCGAAAGTAACACTTGATAGGTATGGGAGCAAAATTGCTATTCGAGAAAACTTCAATCAATTGGTACCACATTTCATATTATTCAAATGCAGTTGACGGCTATGCATGCAATATGTCGTCTTATATATATTACATCATACATACATCATATATACCTAATTTCAACCTTGTATTATAAATACAAAGTTATCGTTACATTTTTCGACTTTATGCGCAGATCCGTAAAGCTGAAATACGATGCTTAAAGCGTCCATATGATGAACCAATTTTTTTTTCTACGTTCTTC
>NW_014566593.1:302-1261 GCF_001313825.1 Dinoponera quadriceps | reverse complement strand
TGTAAAATATTTAGGTATATTTACAAAGTCGTTTACTGTCTTGTAATATTTTATCGTTTGATAAAATTCTGTCGTGTAACATGTGTCCTGTGTGAAGACAATTTTGTATTTTCTTGCGACTTTCGAGTAGCAGTTACGATCGAGGACAGAGCGAATATTACTAATAAGGAATCACTAGAATTGTCAATATGAGAGCGAAACTGGCGTTCAATGTTAGAACCTCAATGTGTCAGTTTTCGCCGATGAGAGTAGATAACACAATAACAACTGATCAATAATGGGTAATTTAAGTTTCGTGAGGTCGGTAAGTTACAAGTGTCGATAAATTTTCGAGTGGCGATAAGCTACCGGCGTCGATTACTTATCATGGATCATAAGTTTCCGTGACGGGCAGCCTCTTTTTAACGCATGGCGGAAGAAGGGTGACGTTCAACATTTCCAATCCTTGGATAGATTCAATTAAGCATGATATTTCAAATTCATCCAATATACAGGGTCATCGAAAAGTATTGGATCCCCCTAGTATTTTCAGTTAGAATGCATTTTGGAAAAAATGTCCAATAGCAAAGTTGTATGGTTTCAAACGGGGAGTAAGATGATGACCTTGATTTTGACCATGTCCTTCAAGGTCATTTCAAGGTCAACTTTATTTTTTTTAATAGAACTCCCTGCATTTTATTGCATATCTTTCTAGCTTATCTCGAGAGGTTTCCAAAACACTATTATAAACTATTTTTTCGTTAAATGCTCTTTGAGTTATAAAAGTTTGAATTTAACAATTTATTAAGTGGCGTGTGGGCCCGGCCAGTTAAGGCAAGAGTGGCGTGTGGGTCTGGCCAGTTAAGGCAAGAGTGGCGTGTGATTCCGGCCAGTTAAGGCGAATTTCATTCCAATTGGTCAGCTTGGGCAAAATATTCAATTGTATTGTCAAACAATTCACAACAAATGTTCAAATTGTT
>NW_014566593.1:0-203 GCF_001313825.1 Dinoponera quadriceps | reverse complement strand
GGCTTGGTGGCATAAACTTTACTTTTCAGGTGTGACAGGCATGACTGTGCTGTCAAATTGCCTTCAATGAAGGAAGGGCCAACTGGTCTACCATTAAGAATAATACCAGCCCATACGTTAAGTTTTTGTGGATATTGGGTATGATTGTCTTTTATCCAGTGACGTCACTCCAGTATCTACAATTGTATCTATTTACATTTCCA
>NW_014566592.1:0-2844 GCF_001313825.1 Dinoponera quadriceps | reverse complement strand
TTTACTAATGATTTGGGCATGAGACGGGTCGCTGCGAAATTCGTACCAATGCCCCTGCTCACACATTGTTGCTTGTGCGCGAATTTGTGGCCAAAAACAACACACTAATGATGCCACAGTCACCGTATTCCCCAGACCTGGCCCCCTGTGACTTTTTCTTGTTCCCGAAACTGGAGAGGCACATGAAAGGACGACGCTACGCTACGATTGAGGAAATAAAACGGCATCGAAAGAGAAGCTGAACAAGATCACAATAAATGATTTTTTGAAATGCTTCGAGGATCGGAGAAAACGTTGGCACAAGTGTATAATATCTGATGGGGATTACTTTGAAGGAGACAAAATAGATATTCATGAATAAATAAATAATTTTTGAAAAAAGACAAAATTCGCGATACTTTTTGAACAGACCTCGTATATTACCGTCCTGTTTTTTGTTGGAAAATTACATACCTCATTTGTTTAAAGAAATCATTGTAAGCTCTAAAAAATATTAAAACCTTTTTTGAAAAATTAATTTTGTTAAAAATGGAACACTCGGAAATTCGCACTATTATGAAGTGTAATTTCTTACTTGGAACGGCATCGTAGGCCGCGCGAAACATTAATAGTGTATTTGGTTGTACTGTTACTACGCAGCAGGCAGCATCAAATTGGTTTGCCAAATTTCGTACAGGTAACTTTGACCTCACAAATGAGCAACGCGGTCGCCCAGAATCAAATGTCAATAATGACGAACTAAAAGTCTCCGTTGAGTTTGACCCATCTCAGAGAGCCTATGAATTATCGTTGAAGTTTGGTGTTAGCAAACAAATAATATTAACTCATTTAGCTCAAATCAGTAAAATGAAAAAGTTGGATAAGTAGGTTCCACATGAACTGAATGAAAAACTGAAACAAAAGCGTTTGGAAGCTTGCTTGATGTTGCTTTCTCGTCACAAATTTGATCCATTTTTGAATTTAATTGTCACTTGTGATAAAAAATGGATCTAATATGACAATCGCAAACGTTCAACACAGTGGTTGAACCCAGGATGAATCACTAAAACACACTCCAAAGCGCAATTCATGAAAAAAAACTGATGATGAGTGTTTGGTGGTCTAGCGTAGGTGTGATCCATTATGATTTCATGAAACCTGGCTCATCGATAACAACAGAAATATACCGCAACCAACTGGACGAAATGATGCAAAAATTTAAAGAAAGATAGCATGGATTGGTGAACAGATCGAATCCTATCTTATTGCATGATAACGCTAGACCACACACTGCACAAATGACTGCGGCAAAACTACATGAATTGGAGTTGGAACTTTTTCATCATCCTTCATACTTACCAGACTTTGTCCCCACTGACTACCACTTCTTCCGCAATTTGGACGACTTTTTAATAGGAAAACAATTTAATTCCAACAATGCTGTAAAACCGGCCTTCCAGGAATTAATTGACTGTCGTCCGCCAGGGTTTTATACCACCGGCCTGAACAACCTGTAGCTCAAATGGCAAAAGTGTATAGACAATATGGGTGCATACTTTGATGAATAAAATAATTCCTTATATTTGTAAGTTATCAACCAATTTTGCCTTTTTTTCTACAAATTTTATCCTTGACAACCTGATAAAATATCAGAGTCGTTTTTGCTGCCAATAGAAAAAATAAAATAACATGAAAACATTAGACAAGTTAACACAATTATCAGATGCAAATAGTGTTGAAAATGCTCGGGGATAAATGAAGATAAGTCTACGAGGAAAAATGTGTATACACTGAAACAATTATTTTGACAGATTCGTACGATGTGATCTTTACCTCGTGTTTGCTACAAAATTGGTAACAAGTATTATTTGAAGATGTCAAGCCATAATTGACCACGGCAGTAATTGGATGATTTATTAATATAAAAACGTTATAATATTGATTATTACACTTTTAATTTTTTTACATTTTTATAATCAATGGCCTAAAATTTATGTTGGCCACACTTTTATTAGACAGACTCTATACGCGATATTTTTTATTATTTATTTGAAAAACTTAAATTTCATGCAGCTTTGAAAGACTTTTTATCATTATTTTTAAAAAAAGGTTCTTAATGACGCATTCCCTGACAGCAATAAAATACATTATATTTTCAATAAACAAGTGAGAGAAGAAGCTTATGGAAAGGTTAAAGGTAATTAGGAAAATACCAGCCATGATGATTTAGTTGACCGACTTTTAAAGGACAATAATCCCAAATCGGGTCTTAGATATGTCAGTGGGAAAATTATTATTTTCTCGAGATAATGCTACTATGTCTTCGGCATAAGTTTGACGATAATTTGGGCATTTTTGACATGAAATATTATTGTAACTTTATTCTCATGAACAATCTTCCCCAGCGGACTGTGAAATACCTGGTAAGTGTATATCTGGGGCTACATTTCAAACCAAGAATTAGGAATTTTATCTACAGAAATCCCACTCTCTTTCATCGAGGTTTAATGGATTCGCCCCTGGAATAGTACTTTATGGCGGCTCGCAATCCTGCTTCCGAATCAAACGTAGAAGACGGAAAAAGAACTCAGCGAGATACCTCGCTCGGTAATTAATAAATTAGGAACTCTCGGTGAGAATCAAAATCTGGGTTCATAAGCTCAATCGTATCCGCAATAGGATAAAAAATAATAAATCAATAAAATAAACAATGATTGGAAATATATAAAAAAAGAGGAAGAAAAAAAGTAAGAAAAATTAAGAGAGAATATGTTATTTATTATATGCCTGCGGAGAAAAATCCTTTTGAGCGTTAGAAATAAATAAATAAATAAATAAATAAATAAATAAATAAATAAATAAATA
>NW_014566591.1:0-400 GCF_001313825.1 Dinoponera quadriceps | reverse complement strand
AATTATCTTCTCCTGTAAACCCTCTTTCCAACCACGAAATTGGTTCACCCTTTTCACTTTATAAAAATAATCATCTTCATCCCACTTAGTCTTTTCTGCACTAATCACCAAAGAAGCCAAAATTTAAATATCTCTTTCTTCCAAGAATATTCATTCTTATTCTTAAAAAAATTGACTTATTGGCAAATTTCGTTCGACATTCCCAAATTCTTCCCCCATAAAAACCTCGATTTCTTCGACGCACGATCAATTGACTTTTGGATACTTTCGGTCTTCCTAACGTTTCTACTCACTTTGACACTTAAATTGTCGCAAGTGAATAGAATCACAATAAACTTCGTTTCGTTTAATTATTTTCCCACGTGTGAACTCTTGAGGCAACCAATGGACGTTAGTCACA
>NW_014566590.1:0-1026 GCF_001313825.1 Dinoponera quadriceps | reverse complement strand
AAACCGCAGGCCGCATCTGGGCGGAACTCGACGTGGATATTTCCCCGGATATTCCCCGTCGACCCACATTGTCGGTTATACGGGTCGTCAGGAAATTCCTCTGCCGGTGGTTACGTTGTCGAAAGCAACACCCCGGGTTCGGAACTAGTCTCTGAGCGACTCAGCGCCCGCCGGAGGTAACGTCGTCCGGGTTTTCGCGATTTCGCAGCGGAACTGCAGGCCGCAGCGGGGCGGCACTCGACGGGGATGTTTCCCTGGAGGTTTCCCGTCGACCCTACCTTGTCGGTTGTCCGGGTCGTCAGGAAACATTTCGGCCGGAGGTTACGTTGTCGAAAACAATACGCCGAGTTCTGACATTGTCTCTTGGCGACTAAGCGCCCGCCGGAGGTAACGTCGTCCGTGTTTCGCGATTTCGCAGCGGAACCGCAGCCCGCAGCGGGGCGGCACTCGACGGGGAATTTTTCCCGGATGTACCCCGTCGACCGACGTTGTCGGTTGTCCGGTTCGTCAAGGAAACCTTTCGGCCGGAGGTTATGTCGTCAAAAGTAACACCCCGTGTTCGGAATAAGTCTCTGTGCGACTCAGCGCCCGCCGGAGGTAACGTCGTCCAGGTTTTCGCTGTTCCGCAGCGGAACCGCAGGCAGCGGCGATGCGGCACTCGACGTTGAAGTTTCCCCGGAGTATTCCTTTCAATCCACGTAAACGGTTGTCCGGGTCTTCAGGAAACCCCTCTGGCGCAGGTAACGACGTCGAAAGCAACACCCCGCTTTCGGACTTAGTCTCTGAGCGACTCAGCGCTTGCCGGAGATAACGTCGTCGAGTAAACAATTTTCTTTGTGTAAAACAACAGATTTGAGAAAATATATATTTTACAATTAAAAAAAAATTTTTTAATGTTAAAAATTATATATTATACTAACATAAGTAAATATCCTATTAGCATTCACCAAATATATATTCTTTTTACACCTTTTTTCTCAGTGTAAATGTGTGTGTGAAAATTCCAATTCATTGCGGACGAGTAAA
>NW_014566589.1:0-1085 GCF_001313825.1 Dinoponera quadriceps | reverse complement strand
TCATGCGATATTTATGATAGAATTATAATATTTACAATATTCATTATTTCTAATAATGTATCATTAAGCCGTTCTACTATGAGCGACAATAATATGAGAGAGACAGAGAGAGAGAAGGAGAGAGGGAGAGAAAGAGAGAGGGAGAGAGAGAGAGAGAGAGAGAGAGAGGGAATGCGTATAAATTGAGTAACATGGAGAAGAGGAAGAAAGAAAGCACACAGTAGCAACACGTGCAAATCGTAACGTAGGAAAATTTCTTGCTACGCAAGTGCAAATAGAGCTTGGCCAAGGGAGAGGGGAGGTGAGAGAGAAAGTCCATTGAATCTGTCACATTGAGAACATTAATATTTATTTTACCGCTAAAAAATATTTCCCACTTCAATTTTTGTGTAAACCTGTTTTATACGCTTAATTTCCATTCTAATTCTGTACTGTATTTTCTTTATATATGTAATGCAAAATTTAATGTATAATTTTGAACATTGAAGCATTATTCTGAAATTTTGGGCTTTTGCGTTGTGGACAAATATTCAATGTGGATTTCGAGTTGGCGCCGCTTGTTTCGAGGGTTTGTATCCAACGTTTTGTGAAACAGTTTCAGGTCGATCCTTACCCTGAAGAAGTGAACCGAAACATTACGTAACGTTCCGGTGTGACCGTTTGATCCGATATAAGAATCTCGTAATACAGTTTTCCATGTTCATCTCACCGAATGCGGAAGAATAGCTTTTTGCTACGTTACGTTTTGGTGTCGAAGTCGTCGGTTACTCATGATTCACACATGATTTTTGTACTTAGAATTACCATAGACGTATATCATAGTAAATCAATTTTTCCTTGTCTGTCACGATTTACTACAAGACCGAAACTTTTCCTTCATTGTCTTGTCAATAGTGCAAGACAATTGCCAAAACGTTGTGTATAATTCTTGTCAAATAATACGACTTTCTCTGCTTTTCTTTCTTTCGGATACTTCTCATCACATACCATCAGATGGAAACGGCGATTTAAGACACAACAAATTGATCTGTAAAATCGTTGCGTCAGTAGTGAGTATTTGTGCTGAGTGTTAATCAAGAAGTGGG
>NW_014566588.1:0-988 GCF_001313825.1 Dinoponera quadriceps | reverse complement strand
AGGGCCTCCGGAACAGGAGAGCCATCACCGGGGCCCTGATCCTGGAGATTCCCGGCCCAGAGGGGGAGAGGAAAGCGGACCAACTAGCCACCAGACTAAAAATGGTCTTCGGAAGCGATAAGGGGGTCGAAATAGACCGCCCCTCGAAGAAGGCCGAGCTACGGATCCGCGACCTGGAGGACTCTGTGACGGCGGGAGAAATCGCGGCCGCTGTAGCCAGTGTTGCTGGAGGCGACACCTCGGCCGTCCGAGTTGGGGGGATGAAAAAAGCCCCCAATGGGCTATCGACAGTTTGGGTGCAGTACCCGATCTCCACGGCAAAAAAGGCTGCGGAGGCGGGCCGCATCCGGGTGGGATGAGGGATGGCCCGGGTCGAAGTGCTGGCGGCGAGGCCCCTCCAGTGCTTTAAATGCCTGGAGGAGGGGCATGTCCGTCAGCACTGCCGCAGCGAGGTAGATAAATCAGGAGTGTGTTATCGCTGCGGTAGCCCGGGTCATCGAGCCGCGGAGTGCACCGGACAAATTACATGCCCGGTGTGCTCCAGTGGGGAGAAAACTGTGACGCACAGACTGGGGGGAGAAGCTTGCCTCGCCTCCCAAAAGAAGACGGGCAAATCAGGGAGGAAGGGAGCGGGGAATGCCCGAACCCCGCCCCCTCCTATCCCAACACCAACACAAACCGGCGACCCGAACATAGAGGCCCAAATGGAGGCAACCCCCGAGACACCCCGGGAGTCACCAGCGGAACCCCCGCCACTTGAGAAGAGAGAGCCCCGTCCATTGAGGACTCCGAGTGAAGAGGCGGGCCCCTCCCTGGGGGTGGCGGAGTGCGCCGCCCTCAGGGAGATAGAAATGGAGGAAGCCGCACCCCAGGGGGCGGAACAGTTGGGAGCGGAGGATTCGCCCCCAGCAGCACCAGAGGCGGATGGCCTGAGGGAGTCAATAAATAAGCCTTCTTATGGCGACTAGACTCCTCCAGGCCAACCTGG
>NW_014566587.1:0-929 GCF_001313825.1 Dinoponera quadriceps | reverse complement strand
TAAATATAAATTAAAATCGACAAGAAGTAAACACTCGAATTGACAGAAATATAAATTCAATATAATCATTTAAGTTTGTTTTGGAATTAACTTTTACAATATCATGTGCGCAAACATAAGTATGTATTGTTTTAATTACTAGATATACAAAATAAAATATATATACTTAACTTTTAGAATATATTTCATCAATTATGTCAATGTTCAACTATATGTATGAATATTTGGTTTAACTTATTAGCGAATTTTATATATAAAAAAGAACATAGGATCAACGAATATAATAAAAATATAATCTTTCAATATNCAATATCATGTGCGCAAACATAAGTATGTATTGTTTTAATTACTAGATATACAAAATAAAATATATATACTTAACTTTTAGAATATATTTCATCAATTATGTCAATGTTCAACTATATGTATGAATATTTGGTTTAACTTATTAGCGAATTTTATATATAAAAAAGAACATAGGATCAACGAATATAATAAAAATATAATCTTTCAATATTACTATATATGCCTCCTGAAAAAAATTTGAATAACAAACATATTTCTACATAAATAGCAATTTCAAAGCATTTTTTTTAATTTAAAAGATATGTGAATATCAATAATTATGAGAGAATATTGTGATTATCCTATTTATAAAATAAAAAGGCTATTTACAGAAAACTCTAATAGTCTAGAAAATATGGCAACAGAAGAAATATTTTTCTAATAATATTTAATTCTGATTAATAAACGTTAACAAATAATGTAAACAGTCGTAATATATTTTGTTCTTTCTCTATACAAATACACGCGCGCATATACATTCAAATTTAGTTAGTGTATAAATATCATTGAAAAAGAACACATTTATTTTTACATAATATTAAATAAATTTCTAATTTACGTACCAAAATTATGTCTGCAAGGAT
>NW_014566586.1:0-449 GCF_001313825.1 Dinoponera quadriceps | reverse complement strand
GAATATATATCCGACGGAGGCTTCGGGTTTGTGTTTGTTGACACGCACGTGATCACGCTCTCGACGGAAGCGCGTCACGTGCGTGTCGTATCGATTAAGATGGCGCAAAGCGCCGATGAGCGACCCGACAAATGGTCGGTCGGGCCGCGGGGAGGGTGACGGCGCTAATGCGCTGTCACAAAGCTTACGGTGAACATGCTCTTGGTAAAACACAGTGTTTCGAAAGGTTCAAAAAATTCAAAAGTGGTGATTTTGACGTGAGAAACGAAGATCGTGGGAAACCATCGAAAAAGTTCGCAGACAACGAATTGCAAGCCTTATTGGATGAAGATGATACTCAAATTAAACAAGAACTCGCGGATGAATGTGACGCAGAAAGCTGTCTCAATTTGTTTGAAAGGCATGGGAAAGATTCAGAATGTGGGAAAATGGGTTCCGCATGAACTGAA
>NW_014566585.1:0-427 GCF_001313825.1 Dinoponera quadriceps | reverse complement strand
CTGAGGCGCTCAGAGACTAAGCGCGAATGAGGCGTGTTGCTTTCTACGTTCTCGACAGCGATATCTCCGGCCTTGGGGGTCACTGACGACCTGGACAACCGACCTCGAGTGTCGAAGGGGAACCTCCGGGCAAATATCCTCGTTCAGGTTCGCCGTGCTGCGGCCTGCGGTTCCGCTGCTGAATCGCGGAAACCCTGACGACGTTACTTCCGGCGGGCGCTGAGGCCCTCAGAGAATAAGTCCGAACTTGTCGTGTTATTTTCTACGTACTCTACGACGTTACATCCGGCCGGGTTTCCCTGACGACCTGGACAACCGACATTGTTGTTCGACGGGGACCTTACGGGCAAACAACCCCGTCGAGTTTCGCCGCGCTGCGAAAAAGATATGCGTCATGTATGAAATGAATGTTATAAGTGTAAGTGTG
>NW_014566584.1:253-1570 GCF_001313825.1 Dinoponera quadriceps | reverse complement strand
CCCCCGTCATTCTTACCCTCCTCGCATCTCCCCTCTGGCCTTTCTTACTTGACTTTTTCTTACTATGTAACCACTAGATATTAAGTGTTACCGCTGCTCATCTCGCTTCTCGTAAATTCACTCTCCTATCAATAATCCTTTCATTTACAAACCTTGCTTACTTATTCTACTCACTTGATTTCTTTATCTTACTGTTATACCGACACAATATATTTAACTTGTTTCCTCCGTATCGGTGTATCACCAGCCTGCGCGTCGCTAATTATCTGTGCGCTCGTCAGAGTCGAAATTTCAGTTCCATTTAGTTCCACGTTAAATCTTCAAAGGTCTTTAATTGTACTCTCTTTGAGCAGCCAGAAATGGAAAGTTACGTCTGTCTTTTCTACTTGAAGATTTAACGCAGAACTAAGTAGACTTGATGCAGGACTGAAATTTCGACTCGGGTATTTACTTTATTTCTTACCCACGGTAATTCTTTACTTCACCGTTACGTCCTCGTCATATTTTTCTGGCGATTTAATTTCGGTTTCATTGTTCATTAATAACATCGTTACGCAAATTATCTCGTGTGCGATTACCCTTTGGTCCTTAAAGGGCGTGCCCTGAGACGACAATAAATGCTTCTCTCTCTCTCTCTCTCTCTATCTATCTATCTATCTTTCCCTCCTTCTCTCTATCTTCCTTCCTCCTTCCATCTCCGGCCGTTTCTACCTCGCCTTCACATTGTTGCGATCGCTGTTGGCACCGTCGCCGGCATCCGCCCCGTGATAGATGAAACGCGCGCGTGTGCGCGCACGCACGTCATTTCGCATACCCGCGATCGCGATTACGGAACACAATCTTGCCGTACACGCGGCCTGGACGGAAGAGAAATTAGACGCGATGCGAAACCACCACGGTTCTCCCGGTATTTTCTCCGGCAGATCCCGAGGGCCGCTCCGCGGGGACCACCAACGCGTCGCGCCGTATGCGCGCGAACGAGACCGATGCGGGCCCCCGCGCTCGATTTTTCCCCAAAGAACAGAACGCGCGCCAGTCTCTCCTAACGTGCAATTATATTTGCGCATTACGGGGCGACTGAGGGGAAAATTCCCCGCGAGCCGGCTCGGCGATAATAAAGGTGATTCGTTTTAACGTCAGAAACGTGCAGAAAGAGTAAGAAAACGCGAGCGGTGATTAGCCCTCGTAAAATTCCCCTCTCACCCTCCTCCCCCGCGAAAAATAAATCGACTCCCCGAATTGTCCGCGTAAGCGTATCATTACAATTCGACGCGCGCGGGGTTGCGCTGAGCTCGGAGAGCGGAGCGAGGGGGGGGG
>NW_014566584.1:0-203 GCF_001313825.1 Dinoponera quadriceps | reverse complement strand
GGGGGGGGGGGAGGGGGAGACGAAGAGAGGGTGGAAGGGGCACACGTGCACCCCGTGTTTCGGCCCGCGCGCACTTTATTTAATAAAATGCTTCGCGGGCGAAACAACAGCACACACGACGCGCTCGCTGAATTTAATATTCAGCGGGCGAGCGAGCGACGCCTCGCGAGAGGACGACAAAGTGCTCCTCTCCTCTCCGCGCT
>NW_014566583.1:0-640 GCF_001313825.1 Dinoponera quadriceps | reverse complement strand
GGGGCAAATATTATAATAGGCAGAATATTTTTTTCAGGGTCATATTTTTCGAGATTTAGTCATTGAATTTTTTTTTAACGGAACGACGTATTTTCATCATCACTATGTGATAGTCAAAATGAATCCTGAGACGTATAACACTATGACCTTCACGTAACCTTGAATAAGATAAATGCATAAAAGTTGAGTAATTGATGCAAATAATGAAATAATGATGACAGAATGATTAATAAGAAAGAAAATTTATTTTAACAGGTGATGTCCATTAACTTCAACACATTTGTGTAAACGAGTAATGAACGATTCTCTGGTCTTCCTTATGATTTCCTTGCTAATATCATCATATGCGGNTGTTGTGGAAATTTCGTTTAAACTTTTATTTTTACCAAACTTCAAAGAAAAAAATTTAGAAATATAAGGTCCGGCGAACGTATAATCTATCGAATATCTACATTACAACTAATTCAGCGTGGCGGAAATGTTTGGTCTAGTACTTGGCGGGTTATTAATGCATTGTGTGCCGGACTACCTTTATATGAAAAAATCATTTGATGAAAATATTACATTTCTTTATGATAAAGAAATATTTTTCAGTAAATCAGGTAAATCGTTAGTTTAAAAATTAGAGTATTTGTTGCCA
>NW_014566582.1:0-404 GCF_001313825.1 Dinoponera quadriceps | reverse complement strand
TCGCGCTCCTCGGAAACCCAGGTCGCCGCACGGATGGAGGCCAACAACGTGTCCTCCGTCAGCCGTGTGAGGGCCCATCTTCGCGGGTGGGTGTTCCCTCCCGCCTGGCGGCGAGCCAACACCTCCCGGGGGGTGGCGGTTAGGACCACCTCTATGTAGAGGTGGTCCGAAAGTGACTCTAACTCTTTGACCACCCTCCAGGCCTGTATCAGCCCGCACGCAGGACGCGTAGCCCAGGTTAAGTCCACGATGGACTCGCCCTGCGCGCGGACACAGGTACTCTCCTCCCCTACGTTGAGGAGAGTAAGGTCCAGGCTCGCCGCCCACTCCATGAGAGCCAGGCCCTTTGGACTGTCCCGGCGGGAACCCCAACGCCTGGCTTTGGCGTTGAAGTCCCCCGCCAG
>NW_014566581.1:438-675 GCF_001313825.1 Dinoponera quadriceps | reverse complement strand
AGAATCTTCTTTAGTGAGAAAAAGGTATGTAGTAAACATTACCCAAAAACATTCATCTCTCGTTATATCATATTTCGTAGTATTTGTAAAATTTTAGCCGAGCTGCAATTGAACTTTCGTTAGGAGAATATAATTAAATTTATGATTATAATTAAAACAAATTATACGTGAGATAGTAAAAATTAGTTTAATGACATTAATTTTTTCCCACCTAATTTGTAACAAATCTCCATCATA
>NW_014566581.1:0-237 GCF_001313825.1 Dinoponera quadriceps | reverse complement strand
TGATCAAATCAAACAGAGCAACATATAGTTATAAATTATTATCTGAATCGAGAACATTTCTACCATTTCAAGTTTTTGCGACACACTACGATATAAAAATAAAGTTATAGATTGTCCTTGCGCTGCTGCATTAGTGATCAAATTCATTCCGGCCTAACACCTGAGAATAATTCAAACAGAAGTGAATAAATTTCCATAACATTATATATTGCTACTGTAGTCAATCCTATCAAATCT
>NW_014566580.1:0-381 GCF_001313825.1 Dinoponera quadriceps | reverse complement strand
ATGGAGGCTACTGCAAAGGATGCATGACCACGTGTGGCAACTGTGGTCAGAGGAGTACCTGATATTTTTGTTGCCTCGCACTAAATGGAAGACAACTAGCCTGCCTTTAAAGGTTGGACAGCTTTGTCTGGTGCGCTCTGAGGTCACCTCACCAACACGGTGGCCACTGGCTCGCATTGTGCGCATTCATTCTGACTCTGATAGTCAAACCAGGGTGATCACCGTATGCACCTCTTCAGGAGAGCTGGTGAGACCTGCGGTCAAGGTCGTCCTTTTGTCCGGGGATGGCGAAGCGTAAGCGCGTCTTCAAGTGTTAAAACTACGTCTTCAGCATCCAAGGTGGATGCGCGGATTATTAACCACAAAGAAGTGTTTTCGTTG
>NW_014566579.1:0-687 GCF_001313825.1 Dinoponera quadriceps | reverse complement strand
GTTATTGATTATTTTTGATAAATAAAGATTTGTGACAGTCTAACATAGTAACAATCCCACTTTTATATTGTAAAACAACGAGAAAACAATTTGTCCTAAAGTTACCCCTACTCAAGGGGTAACTTTAGGACAAGAAAAAGGTGGGATTATTTTTAAACTCTTGATCTGGGAGTGAAAATATTGGTGAAAATATTATCATATTTACCTAATACAATGCAAAACGGTTCGTAACAGTAATTCGAACAGAGGAGAGCAAAAAGTGCGAAAACCATACCAAAGTAACCCCAGTCTATGGTANATGGCTCCAATAGATGGCTTTAAGCGTCTGTTTGAATGTCTTCTGTCAATATTATGATTTTTTTCTTTTGACGTTTGTAAGCTGTCACTCTTAATTGACTTTAGAAGCAAATTACACGCGTTTTTGTTAAAAATTGTTAGTTTGGCGTCAGTTTCAGTATGGAGTCCAATAACGAGCATTTTCGTCATATTTTACTTTTTTATTTCCGCAAAGGAAAAAACGCAGCGCAAGCTGCTAAAAAGTTACGTGACGTATATGGCGAGGAAGCCTTAAAAGAAAGACAGTCCCGCAATGGGTTTGATAAGTTCCATTCTGGAGATTTTTCACTCAAAGATGAGCAAACGTTCAGGTCGGCCATTGCAAGCTGATGATGACCAAATCAAAGCCAT
>NW_014566578.1:947-1155 GCF_001313825.1 Dinoponera quadriceps | reverse complement strand
GTTTTTCCCAAGAAAGTGAAACGTCTGAACGGTCTGCAAAGAATACACCACGTTTTACATCACCGATAAACGCTTTAGCTTCACCTTGGGCACCTAGTAAATCGTCACGTACAACAGTTACATTCATACCTAATACTCTGTTACCAGCTGTGTTAATGATAGAATCTTGTAATAAGTAACGACCATTACCATCAACTAAAGGATCTAA
>NW_014566578.1:483-753 GCF_001313825.1 Dinoponera quadriceps | reverse complement strand
CTATCCATAATCGCTTCTTCAGATAAAGGAATAGCTCCACGATAAGTTTCAACTTCCCATCCGATTTCTTTAAATTCAGGTGCTGCTAATTCAGGGTTTTCTTTTAATTCTTCAACTGTGTTGAATTTAGCAGTTGCACGTAAAACAATTGGATGTTTACCTGATGGGTTTTTAACTGATTCTTTATCTACTAATGTAGATAAATCTTGAACTGTTTTAATTTCATGTTCAGCGATATAAGAAATTGCTTCAGGAATAATAACTCCTACA
>NW_014566578.1:0-317 GCF_001313825.1 Dinoponera quadriceps | reverse complement strand
TTCGCTGTCACCCTTAATTTCTTTGATTTCTTTTTCTACTTTTGCTATACGTGCATCCAAATCTTTAATTTGTTCAATTGCACTTTTAGCTTCGTCTGGCTTTTCTTCTGCAATAGCTTTTTCTGCGTTTTCTACTTGTTCAGCACGTAAAGAACGCAATTCTTGTAACTTGTCATTTAACATATGTTAATTCCTCCTAAATTTGCGTATAAAAAAAGACCTATTTGAGTTCAATTAGGTCAGCTTTTAACATATTTATTTGTTTTCTTAATTCGATTTGTTCTAATTCAGCTTTTCGTTGTGCTTCAGCTTCTTGT
>NW_014566577.1:0-2991 GCF_001313825.1 Dinoponera quadriceps | reverse complement strand
GGCTAGCGGCATACGTTAGGGGCCGGTGGTCCGTGAACACCGTGAACGGGTGCCCCTCCAGAATTCTCTCGAAGTGTTTGATGGCGTCATGGACAGCCAGGAGTTCTCTGTCGTACGTGCTGTATCTAACTTGAGTGGGGTCTAGCTTCCGAGAGAAAAATCCCAGAGGGCGCCAGGAACCGTCCGGCTGTTGTTGCTCTAAGCTGGCGCCGATCGCGGTAGTCGATGCATCCGTACGGAGAGCGATCGGAGCGTCCAGTCTCAGGAAGGTTGCGCAAATGGCGTTAACAATGTTTTCTTTGCATTGCTCAAACGCCTGAATTGCGGTTGGTGTCCAGCTGAGCTTTGCTCTCTTGGTGATTCCTTTGAGGAGGTCGTGTAGAGGAGCCTGGACTTTCGCTGCTTGGTGAATGCACCTACGGTAATAATTAATTATTCCCAAGAACCTTTTTAACTCAGACGCTGTGGACGGCCTAGGGAATGTTTTCACTGCGTTTATTTTATCTTGCGGAGGCTGAAACCCTTCCGCCGAGAGTAGGTATCCCAGGTAAACGACCTGGGGTTTTCCTAGAGTGCATTTAGCTAGATTAATTTTGAAACCTGCTTGGCGCAGGATGAGGAATGTTCTTCTTAGGTGCTCAAGGTGCTCTTCGTGATTCTTTGACTTGACTAATATATCGTCAATATAAACCTTGACAAAAGGCAGCTTCCGGAAGAGTTGATCCATGGTTCTCTGCATAGTTTGAGCAGCGTTCCGGAGTCCAAGAGGCATACCTAAGAATTCAAACAGTCCAAAAGGCGTGGTAACGGCAGTTTTTTTTAATATCCTGCGGAGTTATAGGTATCTGATGAAACGCTTTGTGCAGATCTATAACTGAGAAGACTTCTCCCTGACTTTCTTGGAGGAGGTCTTCGATAACCGGCAGTGGATATCTATCCGGGACCGTGCTGCTGTTTAGTTTCCTATAGTCACCCGTAATCCTCCAGCTCTCCGATTTGGGTACGAGGTGTAGAGGACTGGCCCATTGGCTGTTGGAGGGTCTCACGATTCCTCGATCCAACAGATCTTGAAAGGCCGCCTTTGCCGCGATGAGCTTCTCTCCCAGAAGGCGTCGCGTCCTCCGGACCCAGGCTTTCAATGGACGAGACAGAATATAAACTGGTTTTCTTTAGGCATCCTCCCGTAGTCAAACCTGTGAGCGGGTCAATCGGTCTATGATTTTTGATATCTGGAAGTAGGCCGAATTCTTTTAAAAAATCAGCGCCTAAGAGTGCGTGAGATACATCGGCGAGGACGAACTTCCAGGTGAAATCTCTCCGAAGGCCTAAATTTAACGTAAGCTGGTGCGTTCCGTATGTCGAAATTGGAGACTGGTTAGCTGCGACTAGCATTAGCGACCAGTTTACTTCGCTCTGGGTTCCGGGACGGTATGGTAAAATCGACGTTGTTGAACCGCAATCCACGAGAAAATTTGTTCCAAGGTTTCTATCGCGGACAAGCAGACGGATTTCTTCTGTAGGGTAGCTTACCTCCGACGTCTGCTGCGGAGGTGCTAGCAGTTTTCCGAATTCTGCAACTGCTCTTGTGCGAAACTACATGGAGCGATGCATCTGAAGGCGTTGGCTCGGTGAAAACGGCACCAGTTGTTAGGTCCTGCATTGACCGAGCGTGCGCGGCTACGAGAGGGCGACCTGGCTCGACCACCTCTGAAATTGGGGTCTCGGGTGCGTTGGCCCGAGTCCATCGGTTGTTTGTACGACGCTGAGAGCTGTGCTACAGCGAGTCTCAGTGACGCGACCTCCTGCGTGAGCTGGTTCAGCTGTGCAGCAGTCACTGGATCGGAGAAGCTCGAGAGAGTGCTTCTGAATAGCTAGCACTTGTGAAGGACTACTTACTAGTTCGTCCGCGGCTTCCAAAATCTCGTCTAGACTTGACCTCTTAAAAATACGGAGAAATACTTGAGCCTGTGGAGGTAGAAGGTCTAGCCATTTAATTCTCAAACTATCTTCTGTAAGATTGGAACCGGCGAGCGTTTTCATCTCCCTCCATAGGCGAGACGGTTTTTTGTTACCCAGCGACAAACCCGAGAACAGTTTCTGTAGCTGTTGCTCCTTAGAGTCAGTAAGCCTAGTTATAATTTGTTCTTTGAGGTGTGCATACCTATTATCGCTCGGTGGGTCAGCTAATACATCTGCGAGATCATCGACCGTCGCTGGGTCCAGAGCCTTCACTAGTCTCGAGTACTTGTTCTGGTCTGTGACTATCTGATTCGTTGCGAAGAAGATGTCCGCTTGAGTGAACCACGCCACTGGATGCTTTCTCCAGAGAATAGGCAATTGTTCCTGGGAGTGTGCCATCGTCCTTGGCGAGATGTCTGCTTGGGCAGCGATTTCAATATTGTCTGCGTCGGCGTGGTCAGTCGTTTTCTCGACTGGGACGGCGTCGTCGTCGGTAGCGAGAGGATCTGCTGAAAGCAAATCTCGGGGCGAGGTTTCCGTTCTCGAGCAAGCTGGCGCGCACGCGATTTCTAAGCGGTCGTCCGCAAGCGGCAGGAGCGCGAATTTAGCTACAAGCGTCTCCGGCTCGGAGGGCCTAGGTTGAGTATCGAAACCTAGGAGAGGCGGGCTCTGCGGGTCCTCCGCGAGCTGCTCTGATGCGGCAGCAGTTTCGGGCACGAGAGCGGAGTGTGCTTGTTCAGTCGGCACGCGAAATGGCGGCCGCGGTGGCGATAAAATGGCGGCGGCAGCGCGAGCACGTGTAGCTCGCGTGGCGACGGTAGAACTGTCCGGGAGGCGGTCTCCTGCCCGGCCACGAGTCCGACGTTCGCCGTCGGCGCGGCCTCTCGACGTGGATGGCGGAGAGGGCTTACCGCGGCGCGGGGGCACGAAACTTCGTCCCTGCGACGTCTTTTCGCCGCGAAAATCGCACGGAGAGAAAGAATAAAAGGAAAATGGCTGACGCACCTTGCTTTAATGCGCAGCCTTTGCGCG
>NW_014566576.1:0-449 GCF_001313825.1 Dinoponera quadriceps | reverse complement strand
AGTTAGTTAAACTCATCGCGAAACATCGGAGAAAACTGTCCGCTAGCGCTTGGATTTCTGGTGACGCTCACAGCGTCTGGCGCCCAACTGTCGGTTTTTCGGTTCGTTTCGTCTATCGCGTAACTCGTGGGGAGCCTACTTTGTTTTGCGGTGATTTGTCGCGCGAATTCCCTTGAACGGAAAATTTACCATTTGTTCGTCCAGGACAGTGCCCAATCTCGTACGACCGGTTCTCGAGATTGTCGGGCCGCGAGCCGAACGTTTGGACTTCCTTTCCTGACGTGATCGCGCTTGTGGAAGCGGATGCGACGGTGAGGCCGCCCCGTTTTGTGAGTCGCAAAAAGTAGTGCCCAACGGAAGAGACGCCCGTACGCTGTATCCGCGGTCGCAATATATATATAGGGTGTCTCAGACCACCCGTCTCACCCGATTTTTTCGTAAACGTGACA
>NW_014566575.1:0-410 GCF_001313825.1 Dinoponera quadriceps | reverse complement strand
CCAAGCTGACCAATTGGAATGAAAATCGCCTTAACTGGCCGGAATCACATGCCACTCTTGCCTTATCTGGCCAGACCCACACGCCACTCTTGCCTTAAATGGCCGGGCCCACACGCCACTTAATTGTTAAATTGTTAAATTCAAACTTTTATAACTCAAAAAGCACTTAACGAAAAAATAGTTTATAATAGTGTTTTGGAAAGCGCTCGATATATGCTATAAGGATATGCAATAAAATGTAGGGAGTTCCATAAAAAAAAATAAAGTTGACCTTGAAATGACCTTGAAGGACATGGTCAAGGTCAAAATCAAGGTCATCATCTTACTTCCTGCTTGAAACCATACAACTTTGCTATTGGACATTTTCTCCAAAATGCATTCTAACTGAAGATACTAGGGGGGTCCAATAC
>NW_014566574.1:0-695 GCF_001313825.1 Dinoponera quadriceps | reverse complement strand
TCTAAATTCTTTTAATTGTTGTTTAAATTTTGTCTTTTTGTGCAACAGATAAAGTCGCGAGATTCATCTTGCAATAACTTTATTCATATGTAAATGTTCCTTAATGATTGATAACGGTGGTTTTAGAAAGTTCTAGTCTTGCCGCGATTTTTTAAATCTTCCCTATAAATGCATAATATTATTATAAATTATGTGAATATAATTCAACATGAATATAAAATAATATTTTTATAATATTCTAAGAGTGTTATGTAATATTTATTAATATTGCAGGAATGTTCTATTGATGTCCATCAACATTNGTCTAGAATAATATCTGCAAGTTGTTTGAGATAGAGCATGCTCCCCATAAGCCTCCACTTGCAAATGATGACTTTCAGCAGCAGATTTCTTGATGAAAGCAGAAAAGTAATGTTTCCCGCAAATGCTTTTTTCTGGTACGAAACCCGACATTTTCAATGCAGTAAAAAATCGTGTTCCATGCACTACGATCTAAGGTCACACGTTGATTATTAAAGCCTATTGACTTTCATAGTTGTGCTATTTTAATATCCACTTTCGGCCATGTAAAAATAGTACAATTACAACAGAAATAATTAATTCAAGCACCTAATACATATGTAAAATTTTTTAAAATATAAAACAAATTTTTACACAAAATTATTTCGAATTTATTTATATAATAAAAGAATTGA
>NW_014566573.1:0-470 GCF_001313825.1 Dinoponera quadriceps | reverse complement strand
CCACAAATAGGTAAAAGCAATGACAAAATTAAACGAATTTAGTTATGAATTGCTCCCACATCCACCATATTCTCCAGATCTGGCCCCGTGTGACTTCCACCTTTTTCCAAATCTCAAAAGATGGCTCCAGGGAAAACGAAGAGGTTAAATGGAAAACAGAATCATATTTTGGCGGTTTAGAAATTACTTACTATTTGAAAAACTGAAAGAAACTAGAAACTCGCTCGACTCGATGTATTGAACTAAAAGGCAATTATGTTGAAGAATAAAATTGAAATTTGCTAACAAAATTTTTTTTCACTTTCATTGTAAGGACTTATCATTCAACCTGGTATAACAATATTTTATTCATGTAATAAATGACCCACCCCAGAATCTTCAAGGCCGACCATAAGAGGGTGGATTGTTCAGCCTTTTGACAAGTGTATCCTGGGGTAGTGAATCCGTTTGTTTTATTCATTGCATGTTTT
>NW_014566572.1:0-358 GCF_001313825.1 Dinoponera quadriceps | reverse complement strand
CGCGTCGGACGTGACATCTCCCTCCTTATGAAGAAAATGTTGGCCGTTAATCGTGCCAACATTTTCCGGAGAATACGCTTGTGGCGTGATCGCCTTAGAATTATGTGTGCTTATAATTTGTAGTGTATTTATGATCTACGCGACTAATGTTCTAGGTGTGGTTCAATTATCTTTTATAGTTTGGAGGGGTTTTCACCTAAGTAGCGATTAAGTTCTTTATATTCGCGTATAGGTGCACTGGGACCACTTATTTCTTATGTTCGTTTGTTTGCACTAACACTTCCATATTGGCGTCTCCCTCTTGCTGTTGTTACGTCCTCGCTCGGTCGCGGCTGCTACAGTACTCGGGCCGTGGAGC
>NW_014566571.1:1355-1581 GCF_001313825.1 Dinoponera quadriceps | reverse complement strand
TTGTGACAGGAGAGGTTCGTCAACTCATTGTCCAAAAGCGACTGGATATTCTGCTCTTGCAGGAGTTGCACGTCCAGAAGCAGGGCAGTGGGTACGCCTTTATCGGACTAGGGACTGGAATGAGAGTGGCTGCTGTGTGCGCGCAACGTCTTTGGGCCGCAGTAGTCGCTTGTAACCCCGAATTCCAGATAATGCTTGTCTCGCAGCTCAGCACGACGTATTGCGC
>NW_014566571.1:0-1262 GCF_001313825.1 Dinoponera quadriceps | reverse complement strand
ATGTGATTCGTTTACTGAGGGGGCAGAGAGTTTTAGTGGGAATGGATGCCAATGCGCGATCCCCTCTCTGGGGTGATCGTAAATTGGACGACAGGCGAGCGATGCTCCAGGACTTTATCCGGACTTGCGGATACAAAGTCCTTGATGTTGTCGGACAGCTGCCCACCGACTGGACGTCATGGGGATCGTCGCACATCGACGTGACCCTGTCGTCCCTATCCATGAGCCAGTTCTTCGGCGAATGGAAGGTACGTTGCGACTGGACAACCAGTGACCACAACTCTCTGGACATAAGACTGAGGGTGCTAAAAGTCAGAGGCAGGGAGCAGCAAACTACGAAAGCTCGGTTCGACACCAATCGGGCCGACTGGGAGAAGTTCGTTGAGAGCCTCGTCGATCTGTCCGTATCAAGACTTAAGGTCCTCGGTTTGACGTCTGCGGAGGACGTAGTGAAGCTCCCGGATGCTTTTGCGGGCTCCCTTATGGACGCCTGTGGGAAGGCAATGCCAAGGAAAAGACAATATAGAAAGTTCAACCCGTGGTTGACGAAAAATCTGACAACTAAAAAGAAAATCGTCTATAGGAACAGACGGGCATATCAGCAGGAAAGTGTTGAACCGACCCGCTCCGCCAAACTGCGTGTCTACCGCTCTTCTTTGCGGGAATACACCAGGGAGGTGAGGAAGGCGAAACTCGTGAGCTGGCCGGAAGTTGTCATGGAGCAAGGCAACTCGAAGCCCTAAGGATTTGTTTATAAGCATCAGGCCGATAAGCTCCGGGTTGACAAAGTGCTGAGCACTCTCCGTGGCGGAAATTCCTCGACCGTCACCCTAGAGGAGACCGCTGCTCGCCTGCTCGACGTGCACGTGCCGGATGACCGGGAGAACGAAGACACGCTGCAGCAGCGCTAAGTCAGAGATAGCGTACACCATGTGCCTGATGCTGCCGAAGACCCTCACTTCACGGGTGCAGAAATCGCAGCAGCAATCAGATTTCTGATTAATAACAAAGCGCCAGGCCTGGATCTCATCGAGGTCTCGGTACTGAAGGTCACATATAAGGCAATCCCCAGTCAGTTCATTAGGCTTTTCAATGGGTGCCTCCAGTGGGGCGTCTTTCCCTCGATCTGGAAGGAGGGCTCGCTCAGAGTCTTCCTGAGGTGCAAGGGTAAGGACGTGGAGGACCCCAAATCTTATAGGCCGATCTGTCTCCTCTCCGTAATAGGGAAACTCTTCGAGAAGTTTCTTCTGAAGCGACTCAAC
>NW_014566570.1:0-529 GCF_001313825.1 Dinoponera quadriceps | reverse complement strand
TTTGTTCCATGATAATGCCCCATCACACACAGCAAAACGGGTCAGGGAAGCGATCAAGGCGTTCAGTTGGGAAATACTAACACATGCGGCTTATTCTCCAGATTTGGCTCCGTCCGATTATCATCTATTAGCATCAATGAGACACGCTCTCGCTGAAGAACTCTTCAATTCGTCTTAAAATATAGGAAAATGGCGCGATAANTCGCTTCAAAAGAAGAAATGTTTTTTTGGCGTGGCGTTCATAAACTGCCGAAGAGATGGGAAAAATGTATAAAAGCAATTGATATTATTTTGAATAAAATATTTGTTATCATTTTCAAACAACAGACGTGTAATTTTTACAAAAAAATTCCGGTTTCATACTTCTACACCTGGTATATCGTAGTAGGTCCATTATGTCCTTGAATTTTGCTGTTGTAATTTGTGTGGTATTTTTATACAGTGGTGTCAATACAATATTTTCTAACTTTCTTGGTCTATCCCGACGTGGTAATAAATCCAGGACTTTAAAATTTTCATTCTCATTCAT
>NW_014566569.1:0-2745 GCF_001313825.1 Dinoponera quadriceps | reverse complement strand
TGATATGTATATAATATGATGTGTGGATTTAATATGGATATAATATTAAGATACAAATCACAATACAAATTTATAATAATATCGTTATGGCAAGTTACATAATCTTAATAGCGTCATCATATAATTGCATATAATCTTGTTTGGTGATTCATGTTTGAAAGATTCAAGGTTCAAGGCAAGCTCACTGGATAAATACATCGGAAAAAATTTATTTCATTCAGTTGATGCAGGCCGCTTGAACGTTTCCGTGTCAATTTCATTCGTTATTCTTAGTTTGTGAAGATCTTGTTCAGTGATAGAAATCAGTTATTATAAGTAAAAATTAATGAAAACAATAGTGTCACTTTGCAACGGCGTACTTAATATTTGCCTGGGGAATTAAAATCCAACACGAAGGACGGAATTCTACATTGATGTACTCACTAATTTTTATTAAAACGCACGTTCATTTCGGTATGTACTTAAATTAAGTTTTTTTTTTAATATCTTGCAAGGTTGTATAAAAATAAAAACTTGTATTACTTAATTCAATATTTGATATAAACGGAGGGAGAAACTATCGATGTAATATGATGTGACTTGAAACGCTTGCTGGACCACATTTATATGTAAAAAGAATGGCGTATTGACAACGAAATTTTGTGTTACGTGCTATTTCTTTATTATTTGCTTAATTGAGCAGATATAATTTACTTATTAAATTCGTAAAGATGGAAAAAACCAATATCAGTTTGAAATTTTATACGTAGAAACATATTTTCCACTTTTTCAACAGCTTATTATTAATTAATAGAGTTCACAATTATATCCAGTTTGAAATTTTATACGTAGAAACATATTTTCCACTTCTTTCAACAGCTCATTATTAATTAATAGAGTTCACAATTATATTAACGAGCTTCTTTACAAGTCTCTAAGTTTCTAAGTAAAGTCTCCTGCTAAAGACTCATCAACTCTAATAGCACAATTCATTAGCCATATATTGGTCCAATATTAGTTATATTGGCATTCATTGCGTAAATGTTACCCAATATAAAGTAAGCCAGACAGTCTAACTTGTAGAAGCAGATTTTGCGTAGTATCTGTTATAATTATTGTCTACAGCTTGCTAGTAGGAATATAACTATTTTGCTAGAATATAACAGGATAGAGCATGATAATATTGATCTGAGCATGATAAGATTAACATGAGCATGATGACGAATTAATCAATTGACGCTTAGTTTTAGTGATGACAAACTTTCAGTTTCTCATCAATTTGTCAGATATTGGTTATTCTTCAGTTAATACAAAGTTTTTAAATATCAGTTTCTTAATTTAAGAAGACTTCTTAGTGAGATTCACAGTGAGCTTCCATAGACATTCCTGCTCTGCGATCAGGATCACCTTAAATATCGGTCCAGTAAAGAAAATCAGATTGCAAATATTATTATAAAATTCAAAAGGTGTGACTTACCGAAACAAATTCGATAGTTAAGTCAATAATCATAGTTACATCATATCATGCCAATAATTTCTTTGTACANTTTAAATATCAGTTTCTTAATTTAAGAAGACTTCTTAGTGAGATTCACAGTGAGCTTCCATAGACATTCCTGCTCTGCGATCAGGATCACCTTAAATATCGGTCCAGTAAAGAAAATCAGATTGCAAATATTATTATAAAATTCAAAAGGTGTGACTTACCGAAACAAATTCGATAGTTAAGTCAATAATCATAGTTACATCATATCATGCCAATAGTTTCTTTGTACACTTATGAAAGATATTGAAATACTTAGATGAGCTGGGTATTATTTTTGCAAACTTTCTAAATTTTTTAGTAATTTTAAAATAAATTTCCAATGCGTAGCATGCATGGAAGAAATCTGCGTAAGAAAGTGTTGGAGTTAAGGAAATATAAAGGAACATATTTGGATCTTATATTGAGAACATTCAAGAACTACCGTTGTTTCGTCGAAAAGGTTACAAATACGTCCAGTATGTATAAGTTATGTGCTAGCGGCTTCTTTAACCCATTTGCATTATGACTCTACTTATGTTTCTGTGTTCAGACATCAGCGGCGTTCAACTGACGGTTGGCCCGTATTACCGCGCGCGGCCGTATATCGGCAGTTTTATTATTTTCGTTAACTTCTACAGTACACTCGTTCTACAATACACAGTCAACTTCTACAGTAAATGACTTCCGAATAGCTCGTAGAGTTTATTTAACATGGTATTTTTTAACATGATCGATTCATAATGCTACATCGCAAACATTAACAACAAAATGTGAATTGTCATATACGGAATATTCCGCGAGCGGTGATAAAGGAAAGTCGCGGCTCGCGGAATATTCCGCTTACGGATATAAATGGGTTAAAGAAACATACTATTTGTTGTGACCCAATAATGGAATTAATTAACATATTTGTTGACGATAATTTTCTATATTGTCATTAGAATAGTCAACATGAGAAAATGTCATAATTAAATAAATAATAAATTTTAATTTTTTTTTAACAGTTATAGTAATAAAATTATAAAACAAAGCCATACAGGCAATAATTGGCACACAGCATAATCCAGGAACGCTGGTTCGGCCGAAGAAATCTGAACGTTCTCGAACGATACCGTCGGCACGTGTTAAGGATCTAATCAAGGATCATATCGTTATAAGTAATTTTTTTCAAATTTTTTCATATTATATTATTATATTTTATGTTATCAAACTGCTAAGTCACCTTACGTCATCAAATATAC
>NW_014566568.1:0-1227 GCF_001313825.1 Dinoponera quadriceps | reverse complement strand
GAACGTAATAGACGTTGAAAATGACAATGCGCAACAGAAATCGAAATGGCAAAAGTGAGCTCATGGCAAGAGAGTGAGGCTTATATAAAAATGATTTTTTGGAGTGGCGGATGACGATCGTCAATGAGAAGAGTTTTCGTGGCAAACGGATATGGAGGATTGGAAAACGGATACCCTGGAAAATTCCTAATATCATCAGGATGTCATAAACGATCCTAAAAACCTAATCCCATTAAAGAGCCTGAGTCCGACCGACTATGTATGAAGGCGGATAAGATGACAGACGCGTTGGGAAACTCATGACGCATTTGGCAGCATATAATCGTATACTTTTTACAATAGCGCTTGCCCAAATCTGTTTCCTGATCATAAAAAAAGGAATTTGCTGCTCCCAAGGTACCCAGGATATAACAACTACGTGTCTTACGTGAAGGTGGAAAAGATGATCCTAATTATAGAAAGAAAGGAATTCGTTGTTCCCGGGTTACCCAGAATGTAACAAAACTACATGCCTTACATGAAGGCGGAAAAGATGACAAACGCGTTGGGAAACACGTGGCGTGTTCAACGGCGAGCCATCGTAATCTTATTCTTTTTACAATAGCGCTTGCCCGAAGTCCGTCTGCTTCCCATTTCGATTTCTGTTGCGCATTGTCATTTTCAACGTCTATTACGTTCTTGTCATTACGGCTTCCACCACAACTTCGCCTTTTGTTGTTGGAATCGGGATCTCTCCAATGCCACTTGTTTTGTGAAAACTCGCTGTGTGTAACTCGGGATTTCTTTTAAGTTATTCGTCCCGATATTTCGGTGATTAGTCCGAGTATTAGAATCTATCAATACTTCGATTTAAACCGTCGTGAATGCACCTACTATCCAGACCCGAGTCACGAGACGACAGCCAGGCTCAGAGATCCAAAAAGGTTAAACGCATCACGAANTCCCACTGAGTTATTTGAGTGGTTAGATTAAAATGGGTCACCCTGTATACAGGGTGTCCAAAAAGTCTGGAAACACCTGAATAATTTCCCAGGTAAATTATTTTTGAAAAATGTTAAGGTCACTCTTGTAATAACTTTTGACGAGGAATTCAATGGTGACCTTGGATTTGACCTTGACGATGGCCTTGAAGGTTATTTCAAGGTCAGCTCAATTTTTTAAAATGGAAACCTCCTTTTTTGACGTCGGCAATCGAAAGAGCGGGAAATTTTACGTCTAAAAACATTA
>NW_014566567.1:0-1121 GCF_001313825.1 Dinoponera quadriceps | reverse complement strand
GTTTACGAAAAAATCGGGTGAGACGGGTGGTTTGGGACACCCTGTATATCCACGCGACAGACACGATTAGCGTTCAACCCATCTCCGCGCGTAATGCGGCGGAGCATTCTCATAGGTCACTCGCATTTGTTACTCGCATTTGTTATTCGCATCGTCACTCGCATTTGTCACTCGCATTCTTTTTTTGGTATCCAATAAAGGGGAACGGCGACGGCATTGTNCTGAAACATTTTTCTTTAAAATGTTGCGTTTACGAAAAAATCGGGTGAGACGGGTGGTTTGGGACACCCTGTATATCCACGCGACAGACACGATTAGCGTTCAACCCATCTCCGCGCGTAATGCGGCGGAGCATTCTCATAGGTCACTCGCATTTGTTACTCGCATTTGTTATTCGCATCGTCACTCGCATTTGTCACTCGCATTCTTTTTTTGGTATCCAATAAAGGGGAACGGCGACGGCATTGTTCGCTCGTTAGCTTCGTCGTACGCGTCGCGTGACTAATAACAGAATACAATAAGAAACCGAGTTTTCATATTCATTGTAAGAAGCCGAGTCTTCATATTCGTTGTAAGAAGCCGAGTCTTCATATCCGTTATAAGAAGCTGAGTCTTCATATCCGTTGTAAGAAGCCGAGTCTTCATATCCGTTGTAAGAAGCCGAGTCTTCATATCCGTTGTAAGGAGCCGAGTCTTCATATTCATTGTAAGAAGCCGAGTCTTCATATTCATTTTAAGTAGCCGAGTCTTCATATCCGTTGTAAGAAGCCGAGTCTTCATATCCGTTGTAAGAAGCCGAGTCTTCATATCCGTTGTAAGAAACCGAGTTTTCATATTCATTGTAAGAAGCCGAATCTTCATATCCGTTGTAAGAAGCCGAGTCTTCATATCCATTGTAAGAAGCCGAGTATTCAGATTCATTATAAAAGTGCATTACAACCAACGAAACTAGTGTGCGAAGTGACCTTCCTCACACCTACGGAATAGGAACCACCGGTAGTTTTGATTTCATAGATGATGTCCGTGTAAATGACTCGAATTTCAAATATCCCGACGTGCAATTCTTTCATGTTCATTATAAACGAGGGGATGTGGATTAATTGGACAAAGTATCGAAAATA
>NW_014566566.1:0-617 GCF_001313825.1 Dinoponera quadriceps | reverse complement strand
TAAGTCCAATCGCGGCGTGTTGCTTTTCGACTGCGGACGCCGCACCACACCCTCGCTCCTGAGTTTAAGTCCAATCGCGGCGTGTTGCTTTTCGACTGCGGGCATCGCTTTACGCTCGCTCCTGCGACCAAGTCCTATCGCGGCGTGTTGCTTTTCGACTGCGGGCGCCGCACCACACGCTTGCTCCTGAGTCTAAGTCCAATTGCGGCGTGTTGCTTTTCGACTGCGGGCACCGCTTCACGCTCGCTCCTGCGACTAAGTCTAATCGCGGCGTGTTGCTTTTTCTTTCTCGCTTGCGTGTTTTCCGGGGTCTCGTCTAACCGACAAGACGAATCCCCAAGCCGAGGGCTGAGTCTCAACAGATCGCAGCGTGGTAATTGCTCTACCGAGTACAACACCCCGCCAGGCACCTAANACCTAAGTCGTCTACAGACGATTCCGAGTCTCGACATCAAACTTGCGAAACCCATGATCGACCGCTATGCCCCGTGCCGTCGTACGGTGAGATCCCGATGCCGTGCGGCAAACCGGGCTCGTGCGACGACCGGCTCGTGGACCCGTCGCCTAATAGTGTCACATTGTTTTGAGCCTTTCGACTCACGAGACTCCTAGAAATA
>NW_014566565.1:0-486 GCF_001313825.1 Dinoponera quadriceps | reverse complement strand
TTACCGAAGATACAGTGCAGATTCGTTTCATTGAAGGTAATCATATCACAATATTGGCAAACCACCAAGTTGCTTATGCCATTAATGAAGATATTCAACCATATTTTCGGCGAGTTCTGCAGGCAAAGAGCGCTTAAAATATTGTTATTATTTTCGAGCACAGCTCGTTAAGAGTGAAGACATGCTTTCTTTTGATTCTCATCTTAAGGTATGACCATACATTTTCGATGGGGTTTGCGTCTGGAAAGGATGCCGACCAATCTTTCGTAGTTATGCCATTTTTGAGCTTCCACGCAGTACATAGCCGACTACAATGTTTCGGGTCATTATCTTCTTGCAGTAATCATTTCGTTCTGTCATCACTAAAAAACCTTTTAGCAGACCTTAATAAATATTTTTGGTAAAATATATATTAACTATGTTAATAACTAAATAAATACATTTTGTATACATCTTTTTATTAGAATATACAACGCAAAAATTATA
>NW_014566564.1:0-241 GCF_001313825.1 Dinoponera quadriceps | reverse complement strand
TGTTCGTGAGCAGGCAGGCCGAATCGAACGTTACATCTTTTGTCCCTTCAAACATGTGTGACCGATTGCCTCACAGGACCGCTGTATGATCGGAGAACATCTTCCTTTGTATTATTTCGAATCATATTAAAGTTTGTCATTTGTTACTCTTAACACGTCTCGCCGAGATTACTTACCTCTCCGGGCTCCCCTCCGACTGAACGACGAGTATCGAGGAGGCGCGACTAAGAACCACGACGCT
>NW_014566563.1:0-2224 GCF_001313825.1 Dinoponera quadriceps | reverse complement strand
GTCGTTCTTGCGACGATAGGTAGACCAAAGATTTGCCACTGTTCCCTTTCGTAAGTTCCTCTCGTCCGAGACTTTTCATCGGGGAAATAAAGCGTCGAGTAGGTAAACCGGCGCGGGTCGCGACGACAGCGGCCCGAATCCGAGGACCACCTGGGTACGCTAAACGACGCATAATGCGTCATTTCGCCGTGCGTGTTCCGGCGGGAGCCCTGCGTCGCAATAGGGCGAGATAAAAAAGGCCGCGGACGAAACTGCGTGCGATATTTCCTTATAAACGCGCCGGTTCGCGAAAATAATCCCGTCTTCCAGAGATAGTGTTCCTACGAGTTAGACTCGTGTTGTATTTACACGGAATTTTATTTCATTGTCGCTAGTCGCATTTTTGTTGTAAATATTACCTACATATTAATATACCGATATTCATATAGTTATTTCGTAGTTTTAAGCGCGTTTATTCTAATCAAGCCATTCATTATATTCTCTTATTTTGTTTTTGTATTATTCCTTAGGGTAGTTACAATCTATGTTTTATTTTGTTGATTTCATTATCACTTGTCGCGCTAGTGTTTTTGTTTGTTAATAAATAGAGTTTAGTCATTTGCGTTGTGAGAATATGTGCTTCATTTCTCGTGCCTCCTTTTTTTCCATATTGTGTGTCCGAAGCAGGCGCCTGTGGCTCGAACTTTCACTTCGTGGAGGACAGCGCTGCCAGGGAAAACAGTCACATTCTAATATCGTAACACGTTTTATTAATCGCAATATGTCGAAACTCCTGGTTGGAAAATTGGCACTTGTCACTGGTTTGTGAAGTTTTACGTAATATTTAGCCTATATAAGGATTAATTAATTTTGAATTATACGAGGATGGTTTGAAGATTAATTTGGTTCAACTGTAATAACATAAACAACTGTATATGTGGTCGTGTAGTTCCCTTTTTTGTTATAATCTACTTGAAGTTCCAAGTCATTCCGCCATTAATTCTTTGTTTTACAATTGTTTCAATGCAAGTATTTTGAGCGGTAGTGCAAACAGATAAAATTAGAAGTCGAGATGTGATCCAATTATTTTTTTCTTGGAAGGAAAAACAGCAATTTTATGGGAAATCCATAAAATGTTTCCTACAGTTGGTGACTCGTGACCGTCCTGTAGAACCGTTCGACTTTGTGTAAATAAATCGAAGCGTGACGGGACAAGTATCGAAGATACCACCACGTTCTGGAAATCCAAGAACAGCTGTTACAACAGAAACCATTGATAAAGTCGTTGATATGGTTTTACAAGACAGATGACATGATAAAAGTGCGCGAGATAACAGAGTTCATGGATATCTCAATCGAGCGAATTCATTTCATTTTGCGTAATGAATTGTATATGAAAGAACTTTTCGCAAAATGAGTTCCGCTCATTGCGGAGCAAAAGTTTGTATGCGAAAATTAGCCGACTGTTTAAGAAGAATCCAATGGATTTCACACAGCGTTTTCCGACCATGGGTGAAACTTGGATTCATTATTACACATCTGAATCAAAAACGCAAATCACACAGTGGACTGAACGTGATGAAACGGCTCCGAAAAAGACGAAGACGTATGTGCCATCGGTTGGAAAGGTGATGACATCAGTTTTTCATCAGGAATGCGAAAGAAATACTCCTGATCAATCACATTGAGAAGGGAAAAACTGCCAATAGTGCAGAGCTCTTTTGCAGAAGTTAAAGGCAACGTTCGTGGAAAGAAGTACCGGAATAATCGAGAAACAGGTGTTTTATCACGATAATGCTGGTGTATTCAAGTGTTGCCACTCAGCAAACATTGGCCGAATTGAAAATTGACGCATTCACTGTATTCGCCTGATTTAGCTTCTTCCATCTGCTCCCCAAACTCAAAATTTTTCTGACGATAAAGAGATTTAGATCGAATGAAGAGACGATAGGAACCGTTATAATGACTATTTTGAGGACCTCGAAGAAACTAATTTTCGGGAGGGAATCGGAAGTCGAGAGGAACGTTAGGGAAAGTGCGTTGAGCTTCAAGGGAATTGTGTTGGAAAATAAAGTACCCTATTAAACCAAAACTGTTAACCTTAATATCAAATTAAGTTATTCTTCAGAGCACCCTCGTATAATGACTATGTTTTTCTCCGATAAATAATTCTAATTGAAACGATATAATATATTGTCATATGTATTGTCATTATAGATTCACTATAGAGTCATTATATATATAT
>NW_014566562.1:0-740 GCF_001313825.1 Dinoponera quadriceps | reverse complement strand
TGAGGCCAGGATGATTTCAGGATGAGTTAGGTTACCGGGTTTTCGGAAATTGATATTAGTGACATCGGTCGGGCAGGCAGGGAATACATCATTAGAGTATGAAAAGAGAATTGGTATCTTTCCCCCCCTCCATTTTTGTTCTCTCGCCTATATCTCGTAAACCGTTGGTGAGATAAGGTTCACTCACTTCACCCTTCCTTCATCTCCTGTTGAGGCGCTGGAATTTTTGGAAGTTGCGTTTTCGGAATGGAAAACGTCTCACAATTTTGCCACGATTGTTAATAATACATCGGGGGTGCCGGGACCGACGCCCCTTTCTTCAGTCTTTCTATCGAACACAGCCCCACCCTCCTAACATCACTTGTTCGAAAGTTAAAGCCGGTTTCCCTTAAAAACCTAACAGTCATTCTTGCTTTCGGGCTTTTAATTATTCACAAATTGAAATATTACGTATTTTTTTGTTTCCTATTTATTTATGTTATTTATTTCCACCTTGCTTCTGAATTTTTTCTAAGATTTTAAGAAGTTTCTCTTCTGTTTTTTTCGCTTTTTATAAACTTCAATCTTTTTGTTCCTTTATTTTTTGTCATTAATTCGTGATAGATGTAAAACGACGACTTATCCTTCTTCTATTTAATGCTATTTTTTCTAAGTTTCTTTTTCTAATTTTTTTTTCTTCTGCTTTATGGTTTTTTTTAATTTTTAAATTTTTGTAGCTTAATATTTTGAATGATTCGTGG
>NW_014566561.1:0-524 GCF_001313825.1 Dinoponera quadriceps | reverse complement strand
TAAAGACTTTTAAGTAACTTTTTATACTTATTTTTCTGACTTACCAAAGCATCGGAAACTCAGAATCTGCCACATTTCGCTGCGAAACGAAAAAATATAATTTCACTAATTAGATACGAGGATTGACAACTTCGTAAGAAAATTCGAAGATATGAGCATATTTAGATCTTTGCGATCATTGAAACTCGATGGTTTCGGGCAACTATGTTTTTTATCGCAAAAATTTAAATGCTAGATAAGAGAAAGTCTGTAAACCTACTTTCGGCCTGTGTCCATGTCTACCTAAATTACACCCTGGGGAATCGCACCCTCCATGCGGCCGCCGCAAGCTCTGGCAGATCTATAGCAAAAAGTGAATTTCCTGATTAGTTTTATGTCAATAGTTGCCACAGCGTGTCAAAAATACATTTAGATTTTTTAATATAAGAGATTACAATCGAAAGAAGAAGTCTCGAAATTTTATCAAGAAAACGTTAATTCGGACAAAATGGCCGATCCGCGATTGAAAATTTCCAATATATTTT
>NW_014566560.1:0-1147 GCF_001313825.1 Dinoponera quadriceps | reverse complement strand
TCTCTCTCTAACTCTTCTTATCCTAATAACCGAACGTGAATTTGGCATACTTAGAAGCCCATTTAGTTAAACAGAAATATTTGTTTGAATATGGGCAAATAAATGTTTCAGTTGTGAGAAACTAAAATTTCGTCCTCCGGGCCAAAGTCTTGCTTCTCCGAAACAAATCCTTTTCGCTTCGGAGAGCCAAATCTTGGTTCTCACGACCAAAAGATTTGATCCAAACAAGCATTTGTTCGAGGCAACTAAATGGGTTTCTCAGCGCACACAACGCACAAAGAAAGTCACACAGACACAAAATGAGAATATGGATGAAATCTTTTTCTTCATTCGGCGTACCGAGAAAATTCTCGTAAGTTTCTTGGGCGAAACTTCAGCAACGAGACAACACATCACGTGACTCCCCCGAGTTTCTTTTCGGAGGAGAAATTCTCTTCCTCCAGCATTTCTATACTTTTCGCGCACGATGCAGTTAGGATATCTCACAGAGCGTTTCATTATGGATGAATACGGACGGGGAGGGAGTGGGGAAAATCGCGCGCTAATTTCGATGCAAGGAAGCCGCGTCCGGAATGATTATCGCTGTCAATTTCACGAATCGCCGCGCAGCCTGTAGCTTCCGCAGGTTTCCCGCAACGCACGTTCTCGAAACACTTTCGTTCGGTCAGCAGGTGCTATGCATTTTAAACGGTCTACTAAGGGGTCACACCGAGAGCGAATTTCGATAGAAGAGCACAGTCTCCGAATAATAATCAGCGTTAATTGCATTCGCGCGTAATTGCCTCTCGTCTGTATATTCCGCTAGCGGGCTCGTCGTTAACACGTGTCTCCTATGTTGCGATAAATCCCGCGCTACCCCGGCGATCATTTGCGCGACTCTGAACTCAATCGTAAATAAAGCGCGATACATAATAACTAATCATAACTAGTTTTAACGTGATAGGTGCGCGAGAAAAGGATGGGATTGAAATAAGAGAAAAACATAGCGACCGCAACGTATCGTTGAGAGATAATCAACGGGCCGTCGGAACGAAGGCTGCGTTCAGATATTCCACGCGCACGTTTTACCGAAGAAGAAGCGTTTTATCAGAGCGTTTCTGTAACCGATGTCTAGAAATATTTGCAAGAGTTAAAATTCGCTCATTCG
>NW_014566559.1:0-955 GCF_001313825.1 Dinoponera quadriceps | reverse complement strand
ATCATATTATTCCACTATATAATTAGAATTTAAATATTAACGTAATCGTGCGATCTATACTTATTTTAATGATAGGGTATCACAATTTCAAATGTTTATTAGGATATACTACACACATACTATACTACACACATACGCGAACATCTCCTCAAAGTATTCCACAAGTTAGCTTTCAAAAAAAAATATATATACCCAGAGAAATAAGGACCGTTCATAACAGAACCCTGCAACCGGAGGTTCAGTCGCGTAAGGGAACGCGGCTGACCGGAAGAAGAGGAATACCGCATGAGAAACAGAAGTTTTTAAAAAAAGCCAAACTGAAAGCAAGGAACGCACGTGCTCGAGAACCGCGTGGGTGAGAGGCGACTAGCTGGAACGAGAGAAGAACGAGGCGATTGGCGGAAACCGACAGCGAATCGTGATGTATCGCGAAACGTTTGAAATTGAAGAAGTAGCAAGTGAGGCAGTTGCAAGCGGACGCCGGAAGAGAGAGGACGTTCAGGAGAGAAGTGAGAAACTGCGGAAAAAAAAGAGACAACGAGATCTCCAGGGGAAGGTAATCAAGGAACCTCGTCTGGAAGGACGACCCGGCGCCAGCCACGAGTGGAGGCCCGTGAGACGAGGAGAAACGACCGGTCGTTTTTGCGACGATGAGTGGTGTATAGGTTTGCCACAGTTCTCCCCCATAACTTTCTTTCGTCCGAGACCCTTGGTCGGGAAAACAAAGCGTCCGGTGCGTAAATTAACGTCTGCGATCTTATCCACCTTTGTACACAGTCGGTAAAACACAGGGCCTTCTATGCGATTAGGTTCTTAAGATTATTTATGTCAATACTAGGAGTTTTCCAGAGTAACCGTCTTCCACGTAACCTCCTCTCATTGGTGGACGTCATCCACCAGCTTCTGAAATTTTCCTACGAGGTCTGTTCAAAAAGTATAGCGAATTTTGTGTTTT
>NW_014566558.1:0-1634 GCF_001313825.1 Dinoponera quadriceps | reverse complement strand
TCAACAGTTCAAAGTGATAAAGCAAAAGAGTGCTGCTCATGAACGCCACACGATTTCGAACGTCTCCGCACCGATCCGCCGCGTCATTAGTTGAGAAAAGGAAATCCAAATCCAAATAACAGCCGAAATAATAGTCTCTAAAAGAGGGCGGGAATAGGTTTATCTAAGGGAGGGAAAGGAGGGAAGAACTTCTTTTCTGCGNGTAGCGATATGCATGTTTCACGGGAGAAAAAATTAGTCTTAAATCAAGAATTGTGAAATCAAACGAACTCACCGAATGAAGTTCGATTTGAATTATGCTAGTGATTTTGTCCGTATGGATAATGCAGTAGC
Organism: Dinoponera quadriceps; assembly: GCF_001313825.1. NCBI lineage: Eukaryota > Metazoa > Arthropoda > Insecta > Hymenoptera > Formicidae > Dinoponera > Dinoponera quadriceps. The sequence goes on along the minus strand of NW_014566558.1, from coordinate 1,301 downwards.
GTTCCCGTCACGCGCATTTATCAACAGTTCAAAGTGATAAAGCAAAAGAGTGCTGCTCATGAACGCCACACGATTTCGAACGTCTCCGCACCGATCCGCCGCGTCATTAGTTGAGAAAAGGAAATCCAAATCCAAATAACAGCCGAAATAATAGTCTCTAAAAGAGGGCGGGAATAGGTTTATCTAAGGGAGGGAAAGGAGGGAAGAACTTCTTTTCTGCGCATTATCACTGACTATAGTAACACTTATTAGGAAATTGCTTCTCCCGACTATTTTTGTGATTAAAAGGTATGTTTGGCGCCGAAATTAACTATAATTTTCCATCAGTGTGAGCATATATGCACACATGTGCTAAGAAACGGATACACAGAAATTGTCACGGATCCATTTGAAATGCTCTCCCGTCACGAAAGCGAGGGAGAAGGAGAAAGAGAGACAAAGACAAAGAGAGATAAGGAGAAAGAGAGAAAGACACTCTCATCTTGCAGTGATTACACGTAGCGCCGGTAGCGATAGCGCTTGCGTATAAAGGGAAACGACGGCTCTTCGTCATGCGTTAGCAAATTTGACGATAGTCGCCCAAGTGTTTTACTATACCGGCGGGGGCCGTTAGGTCCTCGCGGTCTCGGGGAAGCTCGACTTCCCGAAGTGCTTCGAGAAAATCTTGGAAGCAAATCACCCACATCACGGCAGCCAAGTTTCAACCTCTCGGCTACCGCGCACCCCGCCCCCGGTATAACGCCCTAATGTCCATTATTAAGTTAACCGATCCGCGTTATTGTTCGCCCCTCGACTCGCCTAATACCCACTTATCCAGCTCGAAGGGGCGGCGAGTCTTGGAGGTGCCGGTGCTTTCAGGAACTCTGCGGCGGAGCCTGGGAGAGCTTACCGGACCGAGAGAATAGAAACTGGGACACACAGGTGATCCCTGGTGGTTTCCCTTGATTTTCGAAGCGAACACGCGCGCCGGCTCACACGAGAGGCGTACAAATTACGAAATTACCGCTGTATCAGCCGAACCGTCCGCGCTGCGAGATACTTGCCAGGGAATTACCGGCGCCGCCCCCTCCCTCCGATCCCGCGGCCGCGATAAAATTTTCACCGGATTTCACACACCGATGATACGGCGCGCCGATCTGAACGGCAAAAAAGCGGATGCGGCAAGAAAGTCGGATACGCAGCGGTTGTAAATGGATGTGCGAGCGTTTGCGTCGGGCGCGCAAAAACGATCTCGCCCCGTGTATTAACCATTCGTCGACGGATTGAAACGGGGCCGATAACTTCTCCGGCTGTAAGCAAAA
>NW_014566557.1:0-554 GCF_001313825.1 Dinoponera quadriceps | reverse complement strand
GCACGTGGGCAAAGAGCGACAAAGAAAAGGCAAACATCTTTGCCGACTATTTGGAAGGAATTTTCCACCCGCTTCCCAAGGTATCAGCGTCGTTGGAAACCTTCGGTAACGATATATTTTTTTATCTTCGCAATTTTAAATGAATAATTGGCTAAAAATATAACTTAAAGATATATTGTCCACACTATACACAATTATGATAAAAATGATAAAAATATTATAAATTGATCTACATTGCATTTAAAAGTGACACAATTTAATTGTTCTCAAAATTCAAGTTAAGAATGGCTTNATTCAAGTTAAGAATGGCTTTTTTGACGCGCCTGAACTGAAAAGCATTAATGTGCAATATATCTTTAATATAATATAATTAAATATGAAATAATTCATATAATTTTTTATAACGCGGCTTACGTGAGTTTTACACGTAAAAAGTATACCATAATAAAAGCCATCATAATTTATTAATTTACTTCCATATTTTTAATACCGTATACTTTTATTCTTTCTTTCAGTTGACAAGCATGACGATGTCACATCCCATTGTGATTTAC
>NW_014566556.1:0-766 GCF_001313825.1 Dinoponera quadriceps | reverse complement strand
TGATCTAGTTTCGACGCTTCGGATTGAGTCTTAGTCTTATAAAAATATTAAATAGAACACAGTAGAGTTTGTCTCACGAAGTTACTCTCGCAGATTTTCTCGAAAAACTGAACTGCTGTTCGATGTCTCGAAAAACTGAACTGAACTGTTCGACGTCTGACTTTTATATCTAGAGATCGGTGAACTTCAAAGACGTCGGCGAGTCGGGTATCGATTACAGTAGACCACGCCGCTTCGCTGTCAGCTTACTGCGACGGTTTCCGCGGCTAATGTTAACGCGGTTGGTATCGTAGATAACGCCGCTTTTGTATACAAACGCAATATGCCGACTGCTTTAGATACCGACAGTCAAGGAAGGAAAGACTAAACATAAAATTATTATATGTGTTATCTTATGCTACATAATTAAGATGATAATTACAAACGGTATAACTGCGTTGGACACGTATGACTATGAGGAAAAATCCGAAATTATCATTTGGACGCACACGCCTTCGGGCAAGCAACCAGTCATAAGAGGTCGTATGTTGATACAACATCCTGTACATAATATGGTAACATAAAACCGTTCCGACCAATAAGCATATTTTGTAAACCAATACGACTTGTTTACGACTATTTTAGGCTAGATGCTCATTGGTTCAGACGGTTTCATACTATACATATGCAGATATGTGAATTTGTGTGCGATAGTCGTAAGGATGAATTGTTTTATATAAATGATATCGTAGGGTGTTATATTAATCGTCGAATTTGAATTACATAA
>NW_014566555.1:0-453 GCF_001313825.1 Dinoponera quadriceps | reverse complement strand
ATCGGACGAGAACTGGTATTTTCAGCGTGGTATGGACGTTGGCGATGATGGCTGAGCAAGCTTGAAGGATATCTGTACAAAACCTATAGATACAATGTGTCAAATATGTATAAATATAAATTCGATATAATATAATAATTTAACCGACGCTTATGCCCGACGATTAAAATCAAGTGGTAGAGGTAATAATCATAAAGCGTGGTGCGTCTAACGATTTCAATGAATAAGGCTGATCTTCTCCATCAGATCAATTATATAGGAATTAGATAGGAATTTGTCTTAGGATTTTGGATACAATGTATGGATAGATTTCGCAATGAAATAGTCGTTGAATTGTCCAACTAATATCGCCAACGTCCATACCACGCTGAAAATACCTTCCTCCTTTGACGGCGACCAATTTGGGGGGAAAGGGCATAAACAAGACAGTACAAAGCCACATGGCAAGCGAAC
>NW_014566554.1:0-421 GCF_001313825.1 Dinoponera quadriceps | reverse complement strand
CGCAATAAAGATAAATATTTCAATCACACTTTTCAGTTTGTATCCGTACACGATTTAACGTAAAGTAACGCAAGATTCACTCGACATTTACGTTACATCGCCTATTACACGCAAACTCGCAAGTTTCGCCAGAAGAATGATTTCTTTTACCTTTTACGGTGGAACTAGCGTATTAGGTCGAAAAGATGCAAGCCGAAACGTGAATTTGCATTAGTTCACGTTTTCTGAGGTAGAATCGAAATAAACGCTCGCCGGCTGAAATCCTCGAGTCTGCCGAATGGAAATAACCTAATAAAGCTGAATATTTCAATCACACTCACCAGTTTGCATCCGTTCACTATTTAACGTAAAGAAACGCAAGATTCACTCGACATTCACGTTCCTTCGCTTATGACGTGCAAAATCGCATGTTTCGCTCAAA
>NW_014566553.1:0-1165 GCF_001313825.1 Dinoponera quadriceps | reverse complement strand
TAGAAATTACAATTCCATCGCAGGAACGGATGTTTAGGTGTGCGACATGCGAAAGGCGGGATAGACACCTCAATTTCCTTGATGAAAAGGCGCTAGCACGGCACATGGCCGAACAACATCAGGAAGTTGAGGTGGTCTGGGTATGTGCAAAATGCGAAAAAAGGTATGTAAAGGCACATGCGCTAAAGTGCCACATACCAAAATGTAAAAGCGTAGGCAAGGTACAAAGAGAACATCAGTGTCCCTCGTGTTCGGACTCATTCGACACGAGGGTAGGGTTGTCACTCCACGAGAGACATCGGCATCCCAGCGTTAGAAACGAACGGAGAAGGGAAATGTTGGAAAAACCAAGCGCCAAGAAGGGTCGAACGCTTTCAGTGTGGACGAAGGAAGAGGTGATCCAACTGAAGGAGTTAGACGCTAAATTCGGTAATGATAAACATCCGAACGTAAAGATACAAACGTATTTACCGAACAAGACAACCAAACAAATTAGCGATAAGAGGAGGTGCTTGGGGAACGAACCAGAGACAGCGAGAATCCAGGAGGAGGTTATAGAATCGAGCTCGGACGATGACGTTCAAGTGCTCGAGGTAATAGAAAGATCGGCGATTGATCCATCCAAATGGAAGGATCCCCTCAGGCACGCCGCATTGAGGGAGATACAAGAAATAGGAATGTTCGCGGAGTGCGACAAGGTACTCCAGGCAATTGCGTTGAATGGATCTATCGTGGGAAATAGCCTGGACGATGCGCTGATAGGGATTGAGGCCGCTATGCTAGAAGGGACGGATAACGCTGGGGGTAGTGGAGGCACTCCAAGCAAATCCGCGGGAAAAACAAAGAGAAAAGCAAATCATAGCAGAAGAGCGGCCTTTTGTTACGCGAGGCACCAGAGCCTATATGAGAAATGTCCAAGAAAACTAATCGACATGGCGCTCGACGGCACAGACCAGGTCGCACAACTACGGAGGGAACTACCGATAGCGGTAGAAGTACAAGCGCTCTATGGAGCATTATGGGGAACGGAAGGCCCCAGTATTATACTATCGGAAGGGGGGTTGGACAAGTCCGACGTAAAAGAAATCTTCGCCCCAATAACGCTGCAAGAGGTAGTAACAAGAGTCGGTCGAATAAAGGCAAATACCGCGCCAGGCGTTGACGG
>NW_014566552.1:0-411 GCF_001313825.1 Dinoponera quadriceps | reverse complement strand
CGGGATTAGTACTTCGACTCGTTGTGAGAGACTTAGCATGAGGAAACTTTGGTTTCTGATGATTAAGTAAACACCCAACTTTCGAACGACTTTTTGTCCCAAAACCTGAAGGCATGCGGGAGTACCTGCTCCCCTTGCGTAAAGGAATGACGACAGAACATTGAACAGATATGAGAGAGCTACGGCTCTCTATGATAAATAGCCCGTCGAATACTACCTTGTCGTCGGTATAAAAAAACTGCTGGCGGCTTCTTATGATGATGCGCCTGTCGACGACATTGTCGGGCATGAGGAGGCTTCGGCCACCTACGATTGAACGTCCAGAGGTTTTCACCCGCCAACGACTGTCACGTATTATGAAAAAATTTTGACGGCCCATGATTACACAAGACATATAGAGACGAAGAAAAA
>NW_014566551.1:854-1259 GCF_001313825.1 Dinoponera quadriceps | reverse complement strand
AAAACGACAGCGTCGAAAAGTCTTCAGCAAAGTTAGAATTAGTGCCCGACAGCCACTCCTCGGCTAGAGGCCTCGGCGTGGAGTAATCGTCGCCACCACTCCTCGGCAGGCCTCGTCGTGGTGGTTGGCTTTTTTGCACTCCCTCGCTTTCGCTCGCGAGTGCGTATGTATCTATGAGGTACAAACCCGACAACAGAGGCTTAATCTCAGCGGATCGTAACAACAAGGCTACTCTACCGCTTACAATACCCCGTTGCACATCTAAGTCGTATGCAAAGGATCCATCCCCGCCCGTGTGACATTGCAATCCATGGACACCCAGCAGCCTTTCCGCCACTGGGCAAACTCCACCTTGTATGGTTCCGCGCCGTAGCTTATTCGTATCCAACTAGCAGCAGGCGAGGC
>NW_014566550.1:0-1529 GCF_001313825.1 Dinoponera quadriceps | reverse complement strand
GCTAACTGGGAACGCAATGATACATTAAAAATATTAAGATTAATTTTAACGATTTTATAATACGACGGAAGTAAAAACAAGAAGTGTTACATATCAGGTCGTCAAGGATGAAATTTGTAGAAAAAAGGAAAAGTTGGTTGATTACTTACAAATATAAGGAATTATTTTATTCATCAAAGTATGCACCCATATTGTCAATATACTTTTGCCATTTAAGCGGCAGGTTGTTCAGGCCGGTGGTATAAAACCCTGGCGGACGAAAGTCAATGAATTCCTGGAAGGTCAGTTTTACAGCATTGTCGAAATTAAATTGTTTTTCTATTAAAGAGTTGTCCAAATTGCGGAAGAAGTGGTAGTCAGTGGGGGCTAGGTCTGGTGAGTATGGAGAATGATGAAGAAGTTCCAACTCCAATTCCTGTAGTTTGGCCACAGTCATTTGTGCAGTGTGTAGTCTAGCTTTATCATGCAATAAGATAGGAGTAGATCTGTTGACCAATCTAGGCTGTTTTTCTTTAAGTTTTTGAATCATTTCGTCCAGTTGGTTGCAGTATATTTCTGCTGTGATCGATGAGCCAGGTTTCATGAAATCATAATATATCACACCTGCGCTAGACCACACACTCACCATCAACTACTTTTCATGAATATTGTACTTTGGAGTGTGTTTTGGTAATTCATTCTTGTCCAACCACTGTGCTGAACGTTTGCGATTGTCATATTGGATCCATTTCTCATCACAAGTGACAATTCGATTAAAAAATGGATCAGATTTGTGACGAGAAAGCAACAGCAAGCAAGCTTCCAAACGCTTTTGTTTCTGTTTTTCATTCAGCTCATGTAGAATCCACTTATCCAATTTTCTCACTCTACCGATTTGAGCTAAATAAGTTAATATTGTTTGTTTGCTAACACCAAACTTCAACGATAATTCATAGGCACTCTGAGATGGGTCAGACTCAACGGTGACCTTTAGTTCGTCATTATTGACCTTTGATTCCGGGCGACCGCGTGGCTCATTTGTGAGGTTAAAGTTATCTGTATGAAATTTGGCCAATCAATTTGATACTGTCTGCTACATAGTAACTCTAGAGTCAAATACAATATTAATGTTTCGCATGGTCTGCGATGCTGTAGTTCCACGTAAGAACTCATACTTCATAATAGTGCGAATTTCCGACCGTTCCATTTTCAAAAAAATTAATTTTTAAAAAAGGTTTTAATATTTTTTAGAGCTTACAATAATTTCTTTAAACAGAGATATGTAGCTTTCCAACACGAAAAACAGAACGGTAATATATTAAGCCAATGTCAAATAATAAGCTGTTAGAGTTGGCAATATTATTAATTACAAATTTCATCTTTGCCAAAATATTTTCTATACACATTTTCTTTATGCATTATAATCTATTCCAGCTCCTTAACTCTAAAGGTGAGTACATAAAGGATGCAACAATGCAGTCATTGGAAGATAGTATTTCTGACGCAAACACATTGGAAAAAGCACAAGGGATGTTCACCAAATGTTACGA
>NW_014566549.1:0-1538 GCF_001313825.1 Dinoponera quadriceps | reverse complement strand
CCGAAATCGGCTGTTTATCGGGTGGTTCGGAAGTTTTCAGCTTCTAATCAATCCGGAGAACATTTTTGTGATCCGGTAAGGAAGAAACATTCACGTGAAAGGATATCAAGAAACCCTGATATATTGGAAAAAACTTTGGATTTGATTTTAAAGGATCCTAGGATATCGCTCAGAAAATTGGTTTCGATCTTGGGTGTGAGCAATACCACCATGCGAAGAATTGCTGAGGGAGACCTCAGATACACATTTTACGTCATTAAAGTGCGACGAATGCTTTCGGAAGACGACAAGATCAAGAGAGTTTCCCGCTGCCGCTTGTTGCTGTGCTCGCTCAAGAACGAAGCATCTGGCAGCCTTAGATCTTTTCAGACGAAAAGATCTCCACTGTGGATGCTAAGGTGAATCGTAGGAATGATTGTTGACTCGCATAAGACCTCGAGGATGTCCCTGTTGTAGCCAGGACAAAATTTCCAGCGAGCGACTACGTGCTCGGCGTCGTCTCTAGTGATGGTGACGTCATGCCGCCTCATTTCTTTGAGAAAGGTGAAACGGTCACAAAAGAGATATACGTGCAGGTTTTATCGACTGTAGTAAAGCCCTGGATGTAGAATATAACTTCAGAAAGGCCGTACATATTTTAACAAGACGGCGCGCTCGCTCACACAAGCAACTTGATTCAAAACTGGCTGTCTGACAACGTCGATATGTTTTGATCAAAAGCGTTTGGGCCCCCAAATTGTTCAGACCTTAATCCATTGAACTACGTTTACTACGTTTTAAGCGCTGTTGAGAGAGTCGGGAATAAGTCGAAACACCCTAACGTAGCATCTCTACGGACCGCAATTCAGCAGGCATTTACAGACTAGACCGAGATCAAATGCAGAGAGCATGTTCTCGCTTTAGACCGAGGATTGACGCGATGATCGAGATAGGAGGCGGCTATATAGAGTGAGAATTCACAGAAAGTGTCCCATAACAAAATATGCAAGCTATTTTTTTGTAAGATTCATTTATTACTTAATAAACGACTTTTACAGTAAAATATAACTTTAGTCCTAATTTAGCTGGCGCACCGTGTATACATGTATACTCAATATGTCTCATATAACCATTGTAAAGCATTAAAAGACATTCGGATATGTGAATCGCTACGATATTTTGGGTGGCCTCACAATTTAACAGAAAAAATTTAATAGACTGAATTTCAGCGATTTTCTGCTCAAATGCAACGAAAACAAGTCATTCTTTAAATGAACAATCACGGCGATAAAAATGAATCGTTTACAACAATGTGAAGCGAAAAAGGTCTTGGGGAAAATGAAATGAGCCACAGTTAACCACTCCAAAAGCCGGTCTGCATCTTGTTCTTAATTGGCTCGATTGAAAGTAGCAATCGATGAAAAGCGTCCGGTCAATCGGAAAGATGTTTTCTTCTATCAGAATAATAGCAGAGATCACATCTCTTTGTAAATTCGATAGAAATTGGTGTAGTTTGGCTAGAATGTCTTACTTCACCGACCATATTTCTCTAACCTTAC
>NW_014566548.1:0-1166 GCF_001313825.1 Dinoponera quadriceps | reverse complement strand
TATATATATATATATATATATATATATAAATGTGTATCGCATTGGAGCAATGCGCGGAAAAAAATAATTTTGCTGTTGTAACAAAACTATCCTTGCTACTTCATATTGAATAGTGATAAAATTTAGCCGGTATAACCAAATTAACAAATTTTTCGTGATTAAAACAAAACCAGTTTTGTGGATGAGAAAATTTCAGCTGAATTTGATTCGCCGTTAGAACAATATAGAATTTTTCCACAACAGTAATTTGTTCTTACAGCAAATTAATTTGTTGATTCAACAAAATAATTCAGTGAGTGGCAATTAGTTTGGCAATTAGTTAGTGGCAATTACATTTAGAAGGGTAAATTGTTTTGCTGACCACATAAATGCCCACAGAAACTGACAGATGTTTCTGCGACAGCATAAAATTTGCTGTGCCAGTAAATTATATTTCTTCGTAGGCTTCTCGTTGCGCTCGGTCTCAGGACAGAAAATATTTTATAAGATTAGTGATATCATCCAAATTTTTGAAAATTTCTCTTGTTGAAATTGATTTTCCATTTTCTTTATTCTCCTACACTACAAATAAACTTGTACTATTATAGTATTATAATTACAATGATAGAACTTTAATTTCGATAAGAACTAAACGACAGAGAGAAAATATGCAAAAATACGCGAAATATGCGAAAATAGCTCTCGAAAACCGTTTTCAAAGTGCACCTAATTCCGAGCAGTGCTTTAAAACATTGAATATTGTGATGCCATTGCTTGTTCGTCATTGTGGTGATTACTTTTTCATCACTAACCTTATCGTTTAGATATTCCCCTGCGAAGCAAAATATAAACGCTTCGAGATTCGTTATGGCGTAGAACAAAAGGGACCGCACTATCATTTCTACCGCGTCGGGACTGCCGATCGACTGTAATATCGAGCAGAATGTCATTCGTTGCATTTGTGAACTACACATAATTTTCTATTTCCCAGACGTACGTGATAAGAGGTGCATGATGAATGGCGAGAAGGAAAAAGAATTAATAGAGAATGAAATTTGCGTATATAAAAATAGATTAAAATTTAATAAAGCCGAAATGTATACTTACATTTGCTTGCATATTTTTTCACTATTTGTGGTATTCAACGATCTTACCGTTACGATCACAAAGCCCAATGAACAAATCAT
>NW_014566547.1:0-821 GCF_001313825.1 Dinoponera quadriceps | reverse complement strand
CAGTGACGCGACCTCTTGCGTGAGCTGGTTCAGCTGTGCTGCAGCCACTAGATCGGAGAAGCTCGAGAGAGGCTTCTGAATAGCTAGCACTTGTGAAGGACTACATACTAGTTCATCAGCGGCTGCCAAAATCTCGTCTAGACTGGACCTCTTAAAAATACGGAGAAATACTTGAGCCTGTGGAGGTAGAAGGTCTAGCCATTTAATTCTCAAACTATCTTCTATAAGATTGGAACCGGCGAGCGTTTTCATCTCCCTCCATAGGTGAGACGGTTTTATGTTGCCCAGCGACAAACCCGAGAACAGTTTCTGTAGCTGTTGCTCCTTAGAGTCGGTAAGTCTAGATATAATTTGTTTTTTGAGGTGTGCATACCTATTATCGCTCGGTGGGTCAGCTTACACATCTGCGAGATCATCGACTGTCGCTGGGTCCAGAGCCTTCACTAGTCTCGAGTACTTGTTCTGGTCTGTGACTATCTGATTCGTTGCGAAGAAGATGTCCGCTTGAGTGAACCACGCCACTGGATGCTTTCTCCAGAGAGTAGGCAATTGTTCCTGGGAGTGTGCCATCGTCCTTGGCGAGATGTCTGCTTGGGCAGCGATTTCAATATTGTCTGCGTCGGCGTGGTCAGTCGTTTTCTCGACTGGGACGGCGTCGCCGTCGTCGGTAACGAGAGGATCTGCTGAAAACAAATCTCGGGGCGAGGTTTCCGCTCTCGAGCAAGCTGGCGCGCACGCGATTTCTAAGCGATCGTCCGCAAACGGCAGGAGCGCGAATTTAGCTATAAGCGTCTCCGGCTCGGAGGGCCTAGGTTGAGTAT
>NW_014566546.1:0-1429 GCF_001313825.1 Dinoponera quadriceps | reverse complement strand
TGGCAGTCGGCGAAATTCATGAAAATCTACTGGCCTGAACTAGCATTTATAGGCAAATAGATATATATATACATATATATATAACAGGTGGGCTGATAAGTTCCCGATCTAATAAAGAAAACACAAATTTTTTGGTAAAATTTAATTTTATTTATCAACATAGTTTCCATCAAGAGTGATACAGTCACTCCAGCGCCTCTCTAACATTTCTATATCTTTTTTAAAAAACGATTTATCTTTAGCCTCAAAATAGGAGTTTGTTTCGGCGATCACTTCCTCATTAGAGCCAAATCTCTTACCTGCGAGCATCTTTTTTAGGTCTGCGAACAGGTAATAGTCGCTCGGAGTCAAGTCTGGAGATTAGGGGGGAGGGGGGATGCGGAATCAATTCGAAGCGTAATTCGTGCAATTTCACCATCGTAGCCAAAGACTTGTGACAGGGTGCATTGTCCTGGTGAAAGAGCAATTTTTTTCTTTGCATGTGAGGCCGTTTTTTCGATATTTCCTCTTTTAAACGATCTAATTGGCCTATGTAGCGATTGCTGTTGATTGTCTGGCCTTTTTCGAGATACTCGATAAACAAAATAACGTGCGAATCCCAAAATAAAGACGCCATAACCTTGCCAGCTGACTGTTGCACTTTTGGTCGTTTTGGGCGAAGTTCCCCGGCTGCTGTCCACTTAGCTGACTGTCGACTAGACTCTGGTGTGTAGTGGTGGATCCATGTTTCGTCCATGGTTACATATCGACGCAAAAAATCTGTTTTATTGCGACGAAAAAGCTCTAAACAGTGTTCAGAATCATCGACTCATTGTTGTTTTTGGTCAAAAGTCAATACGCGCGGCACCCACTTTGACAACAGCTTTTTCATAGATAAATGTTTATTCAAAATAAAACCTACACGTTCTTTGGATATATTCAGAGTCTCAGCTATCTCCAACAACTTCACTTTATGGTTCCCCAAAACGATTTTGTGGACTTTTTTTATGTTTTCCAGAGTAACCACCTCTTTTGTGTGACCAGAGCGTGGTGCATCACTGGTGTCCATACGACCACGTTTCAATTCAGCAAACCAATCAATAATGGTTGATTTACTTGGTGCAGAGCCCGGATAACGCTTATCAAGCCAAGCTTTTGTTTGAACGGTATTTTTTCCCATCAAATAACAATGTTTTATCAAAACACGAAATTNTTTTTCCCATCAAATAACAATGTTTTATCAAAACACGAAATTCTTGTTTATCCATTTTTTTGTTTATCAACAAAGTCGTTCAACTATAACCACTCTAACATTTTATCCACAGAGCGAATTGTCATGAAATTTTTTTTGCTACTGTCTAAAGGTTAGTATTTACTAAAACAAGCATCGGTTCAACGATCGCAACGCCATCTGTGTGTCAGACCGGGAACGTATCAGCCGATGTGTTAT
>NW_014566545.1:0-895 GCF_001313825.1 Dinoponera quadriceps | reverse complement strand
CCAATGCGGTTGATCAATTCTGTAAAATTATGGCGTTTTGTTAGCTCGACCCGTTTCAGTCAGCATTCTATTATTTGTTACAATATTGCAACTATTGACGTTCTCGATTTGCTGAATCGACACGACTCGGGCAATGTTCTAGTAATCTTTACAGTATTGCAACCTATAGTTCAAGTTACGTTTACTTCAGTTTATAATACTATTGCAATTAGCGGAACGTTGACCGAGTCTATCCGAGTCTGCAAATTGAAAAAACTATCTTTCTATTACACTAGTTCAGCAATGTAGCTAAAAGGACAGACCAAATGCTAATGCTACTGTTACGTCCTGGAAGAAGATGTATGCAACAAGCATCGCTTACTCGCGCACTCGCGAGGCCTAAACGTACTGGCAGGTCTGCGGATCAGGTCAAGGTTCGGAGAGGTCCATTTACTCCGATCGCCGAACGTACGTTAGATGGTCCCTTATTTAAGTCAAAAAACTTAATCTCTTTACCTAGGATAGGACCATATGAGAGTGTTGAAAGGGGAATACAGATTTAAGTAATTGAAAGGAAATGATTGAATAACTGGAATAACTTAGTAAAATTTAGGGCATTTTGAATAAAACAGTTTATTAATTATACTAATAACATTATAAGGTTGTAACATAGATTAATAATGGTGGTAAGTTGATGAGAAAAGTTATTATAAAAGATACAATATTTAAAAGATGAAAGGATTGGCTAAAGTTAAACAATGAGATATATGGCTTAATATTAAACAAACTTTTATAAATTAGCATTATTGGAATAACGTTAATACAAAATGAAGATTAAAGTAAGATTAAGTAAAAAAGTAATCCATGTAACTTAATATAATATAATCGGATTTAACGTAACAAGAATGTTTAACGT
>NW_014566544.1:0-557 GCF_001313825.1 Dinoponera quadriceps | reverse complement strand
ATTCCGGATAATGTCCTGGAGCATGGCTCCCTTATCGTCCAGCTTACGAACACCCCAGAGAAGGGATTGCGCATTGGCATCCATTCCCACTAACACTATCTGCCCCCTCAGTGAACAAAGCACCTTTTCGATGTGCCTGAGGAGCTCCTCTATCTTGTCGCTGAACTGAAAATAGCACGATACGACGTAGAAGGAGAAACCGTGTGCTCGCACTTCCGTACATGCGCATTGCGTCGTGCTGAGCTGCGAGACAAGCATTATCTGGTATTCGGGATTACAAACGAATACTGCGGCCCAAGGACGTTGCGCNTTACAAACGAATACTGCGGCCCAAGGACGTTGCGCACACGGCAGCCACCCTCATTTCAGTCCCTAGCCCGATGCAGGCGTACCCACTGCCCTGCTTCCGGACGTGTAGCTCCTGCAAGAGCAGAACGTCCAGTCGCTTTTGGGCAATGACTTGACGAACCTCCTCTGTCACAACAGCCAAACGTTTCATGTTCAGCTCTAGCACCCTAATTCCCGTGGATCTAAACAACGCGGGCAGTGAAGTGCTC